>NC_053028.1:179026275-179152782 GCF_003073215.2 Triticum urartu | reverse complement strand
GAGGTCCTGATACATCTTCGTACTCCCAGGGTGGATGGAGAGGAGAGAATTGTGAGCCTCGTTCATGATCACTTTACGAAGTTCACCTTTGGGCACAAAAATACGATCCTCGAAGAAGAGAGTGTCCTTGTCATCAAGGCGGTAGCACTTGTACTTGGACTAACTCTTGGCAATCCCAATCTTCACCTTTTTCACCATAGCATCAAGAAGCTGGGCTTGGCAAATCTGGTCTTCTAAGGTAGGGGAGACTTGAAGGTTGGCGAGGAAACCTTGAGGAACAACTTGCAGATTAAGTTTGCGGAAAGCTTCACAAAGCTCGGGTTGATAAGGCTTGAGAATCAGACTGTTGCAGTAGGCCTTTCTGCTCAAAGCGTCAGCAATCACATTAGCCTTGCCTGGAGTATACTCAATACTCGGATTGTACTCTTGAATCATTTCGACCCATCGAGTCTGCCTTAGGTTGAGATTAGGCTGAGTGAAGATGTACTTGAGACTCTTGTGATCAGTGAAAATGTCCACTTTTCTTCCCAATAGAAGATGTCTCCAAGTCAAAAGAGCATGCACAACTGCCGCCAACTCGAGATCATGAGTGGGGTAGTTCTTCTCATTAGGCTTCAACTGGCGAGATGTATAAGCGACAACTTTCTTCTCTTGCATCAATACTGCGCCAAGACCTTGGAGAGAGGCATCACAAAAGACCTCGTATGGCTTGGATTCATCAGGCAGAGTCAGAACTGGAGCAGTGATCAACTTCTCTTTCAAAGTGTTGAAAGCAATATCACACTCCGGAGACCAAACGTACTTGACGTGCTTCTGAAGAAGATTTGAGAGAGGCTTCGCGATCTTGGAAAAGTTTTCAACGAATCTTCGGCAATAGCTTGCGAGACCGAGAAAACTGCGGAGTTGCTTCACGTTCTGAGGAGGTTCCCAATTCACAATTGCGGATACCTTCTCGGGATTCACAGAAATGCCCTTGGCAAAGATGATATGACCAAGATAAAGAACCTCATCGAGCCAAAATTCACACTTGGAGAACTTGGCGTAGAACTGATGTTCCCTGAGCTTGTCAAGAACCAAAGCAAGTGCTTGGCATGATCTTCCTTGTTCTTCGAGAAAACCAGAATGTCGTCGAGATAGACCAAAACGAAGTCATTGGTGTAGGCGTTGAAGATGAAGTTCATCATGGGAGAGAACGTCGGAGGAGCGTTGGCGAGGCCAAAAGACATGACGGTGTATTCATATGAACCAAAGCTTGTTCTGAATGCTGTCTTGGGAATATCTTCTTCACGAATGCGAATCTGGTGATAACCCATACGGAGATCAAGCTTGGAGAATACTTGAGCACCTTTGAGTTGTTCGAACAACTCATTGATGTTGGGAAGTGGGTATTTGTTCTTGATGGTCTTCTTGTTCACTGGACGGTAATCAACACAAAGTCGGTCCGTTCCATCCTTCTTCTTCACAAAAAGAACACCACAACCCCACGGAGAAGTACTAGGCCGGATAAGACCCAATCTTTCTTGCTCATCGAGTTGCTTCTTCAGCTCCTTCAACTCTTCGGGGCCGAGCTTGTAGGGACGTTTGCACACAGGTTCCGTGCCAGGTTCAAGTTCAATAACAAATTCAACTGGCCGGTGCGGAGGCATTCCTGGGAGCTCTTCTGGAAAGACGTCTGGATATTCGCAGACGACTGGAATTTGAGAGATGGCATCCAATTCACCCTTCTCATTGAGAGAAAACAGACGGATGGTATTATCCCGAGCGGCAAAGATAATTACATCCTCAGACGAATGAGTCAATTGAATCTGCCTGGCAGCACAATCAAGCTGAGCCTTGTGCTTAGAAAGCCAATCCATCCCGAGAATAAGATCAATATCCGAGTTACCAAGAATCATTGGAGAAGCCAGAAACTTGAAATCACCCAACATGATAGAAACATCCGGAACTATTGAAGTAGCCCTCATAGACTTAGCCGGAGAAACCACTCCCATAGGTTTACCCAACATTTGTGAAACGAAGTCATGCTTGGAAACAAATGATCTTGACATGAAACAATGCGATGCACCATAGTCAAAAAGAACTTTTGCTGGAAAAGAGTTAACTGAAAAGTTACCCATGATCACATCTGACGAGTCCTCTGCCTGAGCTGCATTCATCAAATTGACCTTGGCATGCTTGGGGTTATGCTTGACCACAGCTGTACTTGCCGATCTCACAGGAGGAGGAGGAAGACGCCTCTGGTTGAAACACTTGTTGGCATAGTGACCCTTCTGTTGGCACTTGTTGCACATGACCTCTGAAAGCGGACGGTGGTACGGAGCACTCGATCTTGGAGCTTGAGAAGAAGTCTTGTTCTGAAAGCCTGGGTTGGGTGGGTGGGAAGAACCACTGCCACCTTTGCTCTTCTGCTGATACGGCTGACGGAACGGAGGAGGAGGAAGCCAGAACTTCTGCTGCTTGGCCACTTGAGTAGAGGAAGAAGGAGTAACATCTCTGACTCGCTTCCTGGAAGCATCACACCTCAACTAAGCAGCCTCTTGCTTCAGTGCCATGTTGTAGAACTCATCGTATCTCAAAGGCTCGAAGAGAACAAGAGCGAGCTGAATATCTTCTCTGAGACCACCCCTGAACTGATATATCATGCTCTTCTCATCAGGCACGTCCTGCTTGGCAAAGCGGGCAAGCTTTTGGAACAATTTGTTGTAGTCATAGACAGACAAAGAGCCTTGCTTCAGATTGCGGAATTCCTCACGCTTGCTTTCAACCACGCTCTGCGGAATGTGATGAGCTCGGAAATCTCGACGGAAATCATCCCAAGTGATAACACGTCCACCTCTGGAATCCTTGTACTGCTGGAACCATTCTGCAGCTTGATCTTTGAGTTGGAAGGAAGCGAACTTGACAAAGTCCTCAGACCTGACGTTACTGCACTCGAAATGCTTACACAGATCCACAAGCCAATCGTCAGCATCGGTTGCCTCAACACAATTGCTGAAAGTCTTTGGCCCATTAGCAAGGAACTGGTTGAGTGTAGCAAAATGACTCTGATTGCTGCCTTGATTCCCTTGACTGCCTTGATTGCGCTCTTGGATAATTTGCATGATCAGCTGAGTGTTTGCATTGGTTGCAGCCATCACAGCTTGCCATGCCTCTGGAGGAGGTGGAGGCGGTGGCGGATCTTGATTCTGGTTCTGACTGGTGCTCTTAGCGGGAGCCATCCTGAAGAGGTTGACCACCGTTAGCACATGACAGATAAATATTGAAGCTGAATCCAACGGAATGAAAATTGCAACATACAGTCTTCACATCCGAACAAAATGAATGAATGCATTTCTCTTGAAGTGGTCACATCTTCCTAAATTGCGAAGCCACGAAGAATCAGGTAGAAGGAGTACAACAACGAGGGATGGAATCAACATATGACGTCGAAGCAAAACGAATGCCACAACTCGAAATAAAACCAAGGGTTGGCTTGCGGAATAAGCCGGAACAAATACATGATAGAAATTTCGTCCGAAGTTTTTGTGGTGGGACCTACACGGGCTCGATCGTACAGCACCATCATGTACAAGGCAGTGCACATGACATACGAAGCGTCCCCGAGTCAGCATAGCCAAGGACTCTTTAAGACACAACGAGACCACTGTAAAATCGACCGTGAATAGGCGAACCACTAGACGTCGAACCCTAATTTCATATCATACATCCGTGGAAAGATATCCTAAGTCTACTTGAATTCCCACCTATGAAATTCCCGAAATTTTTCCGGTTATGCAATCAGGTGTTGGGGATACAGGGGAAGCATAATATCTCACCCAAGCTAGCAAATCCTACATCCAGCTGTATCCATCCTTCAACACATAACCAAGAAACCTTCGGAAACCATCTACCTCAACCTTCGAAAAGCATCCGTTATACAAGTTATGGCGATACTCCCGAACTCCCGCCCCAGTACTGGGTGGCGTCGAGGTTATCTCACCAACGAACTGCATAAAGGAGATTTTCGATGTCGCGCACATATCTCAAGTATTCCAGAATTGCAACGATAAAATTGTGACGACAACACCTCGGAGCTCAACTCCCCGGGACACTGCCACAACCCCTAAAGACAGGAGGCACCAAGAACAATGTTCTCGTCACAAAACCATCGGAACAAAACCAAGATACTCGCGTGATCCTAATTTTTTTTTTGTGAAATTTGAGAAGAGAAGAGTCAAAACTCTACGTCAGGATGCCTTACCAGAGCGATGAGGAGACTGGGAAGTAAAAAGAATTCCTAAGCTCTCCGATATATAATTCCTAAGGACTCAAAACATTTTTCTAGACACAACTCGGCTGCTAAAAACGATCAAGCAATGGGGCTCCTAAGGTCGGGGAAGGCTCTGATACCAACTTGTAACGCCCTCGATGCGGCTATATCTCCCACGTGTCGGGGCACGACTTGCGACATTGCTTTCAATGCGGTTATGCCTCTAAGTCGTGCCCCGACACGTGGGAGATATAGCCGCATCGAGGGCGTTACACCAAGGTCTGGTCACAGAAGACGCAGGTGGGGTTGTGGGAAAGCCCATGGCGCGCACGTCGCGCAGCAGTCCAGCAGCGGTCTTGCGCCACCAACCAGATAAAGATCTTAGCGCACAGGGGCGCCCATGTCTTCCACGTCAGGGTGGCATGGGCCGAAGGGATGGATCCGTGGAATAGAGCGGAGTAGCAAGAGCTCGCCGAAAATTGCCCATTGGAGGTCCAGCGCCAACGAATGGAGTCAGGAGTGGAGGGAGAGAGCTCAATGTGTCGAACACGACGCCATAGCTCAATGTACTGGAGGGTCGCAAGAGGCCCTAATTCCCCTTGGATGTCTTGCACCCAAGCACGGTGCAGCAGGCCGTCCAAGACCGAACGGGACCTACGCCTCCGCTTGGAGACCAGTGCAAAGACAGCGGGCGTGAACTCAGCGACGCATTGGCCCTTGATCCAATGGTTGGTCCAGAAGCGGCAGGAGTGCCCATCCTCGAGTACCCAGCTAGTAGAGGCGCGGAAGATGGCCCGGACCTCGGCATCATGATGCAGCTGTAGATGGCCCCAAGGGCGGGAAGGGTCTGTAGATTGAAGCCATAGCCAATGGACTCGAAGGGCGATGCCAACTCTTTGCAGGTCGCGCACACCGAGGCCGCCAAGCTGCGTCGGCATGCATACCTTCCGCCAAGCCATGGGACAGTTGCCAGCAGCCGCGTCCTTCCTCCCATGCCAGAGAAAATCGCGGATCACCCGGTTGGCCCGACGAAGGATGGTGGCATTAAGAGCAATGGCCGAGAGAATGTGGAGCGGCATGGCAAAGAGGACGTGCCGCACAAGGGCAAGCCTCTCCCCACGAGAAAGAAGGGAGGCCCGCCGGTGGAGAGCCTCTTGCGTAGCCGATCGATGAGGGGGTCAAGAACGGAGGAGTGACGTCTCCGAATGGCGAGGGGCAGACCGAGGTAGGTCACCGGAAAGTGGGCCACCGGGCAGCCAAGGGAGGCACTCACGTCAGTGGCTTGCGCGTCCGTACACCGGATGGGGGAGATGGAGCACTTGGCAAAGTTGGTCTTGAGACCTGATGCCAATCCAAAAATGCACAGGATCTCGCGCATCGCCGAGAGGTCAGCGGGGTCGGGGTGGCAGAAGATCACAACGTCGTCCGCATAAAGGGAGATGCTTGACGTCATATGTCGAGGAGAGAGGCGCTGGAGGATGTTGCAGCGAATGGCATGTTGGACCAGAGAGTTGAGCATGTCAATGGCGATGGTGAAAAGCATGGGGGAAACGGGATCACCTTGCCGCAAGCCTTTAGCATGAGGGATCGGGGGGCCTGGGTGCCCGTTGATCAAGACTCGAGTACTGGCTGTGGAAAGAAGGATGGAAATCCATTCTCTCCACCGTGGCCCAAATCCGAGGTGGCGAAGGACCTCGAGCAGGAAAGGCCAGGAGACCGAATCGAATGCTTTGGCAATGTCGAGCTTGAGCAGAATTCTTGGCGCCTTGATGCTGTGGAGGTGTCGGGTAGTTTGTTGGACAAGCAAGAAATTGTCGTGGATGCACTTGCCCGAGATGAAGGCGCTTTGGTTGGCCGACACGATCTCTCCAAGCCTCGGCGCCAACCGGAGCGAGAGGACTTTAGCAAACAGCTTGGCAAGAAGGTGAATAAGGCTAATGGGGCGATAATCCGTCAGAGACTCAGCATCTTGTTTCTTGGGAATCAGGGTAATGAGAGCCTCGTTGAGGCACTGGAAACTATGCCCATTCATGGCATAAAGCTTCCGGAAGGCCTCACAGATGTCGTCTTTGACGATCTCCCAAGTGGAGCAAAGAAACTCCGAGGTGAATCCGTCCGGGCCAGGCGCCTTCCCTGCGGGCAACAGCTTCACCGCGCGCCAAATTTCTTCTTCAGAGAACGGCAGCTCGAGGTCGGAGAGGTCAAAGGAGCGGTGGTCAAAGGCGGCAAAGTCAAGGGAGAACGGCCGCGGGTCTGCGGAGCCAAGAGATCCGGAGAAGTGATCAAAAGCGGCGCGAGCCATCTCCGCATTGTCTGAAACGAGCTGGTCGCCAACACGAAGCTCGGTGATCAAGTTTTTCTGCCGCCGCTGGGAAGCATGGATGCGTCGGAAGGCGGTGTTCGCCGCGCCTACCCGAAGCCAGGAGAACCTCGATCGTTGCCGTGCAAGGGATCGCTCGAGCGAGGCCAAGCCAAGGTAAGTATGTTTCAACTTGCGCCACAACCACTTCTCGTCAGAAGAGAGGGGTCGAAAGCCCTGCGCCTCATCCAGGCGCGCAATGATCTCGCGGGAGAGCAGGGGTTGAAGAGAGATGCCGCCCAACGTCCTAGCTCCCCAGCTGCGGAGCTTGCGCGCAGTGACTTTAAGTCTGTCATAGACCCTGCGGAACGGGTCGGGGTCCGGCTCAACAGAGTTCCAAGCCTGGGACACAACGTCGATGTAACCATCTAACTTGGGCCAGAAACGCTCAAAGTGAAAGCGTCTGGCGGCCTCCAAGGTGGGCGCACAATCCAAGAGAAGTGGACTGTGGTCGGAAACTGTCGAAGAGAGACAGCGAAGCATGCAGCCAGGTAGGAAGACTCCCAGGTTGGCGTGCACATAACTCGATCAATGCGCACCAAGGTGGGCTGGTCTTGCTCATTGGACCAAGTGTAATGGCGACCGTGGAGGTAGATATCCCGTAATTCCATGTCCGCAATGAAACGTCGGAAGCGGTGCATGATCCAGTGGTTGAGTCTACTATTGTTCTTATCCTCAGCGGATGTGATCATGTTAAAATCTCCACCGACAAGCCATGGCCCCGCGCAAGTGTTGCGGAAGTGCTGCAGCTCGGTGAGAAAGGCCAGCTTCTCGTCGTCATTCTATGGCCCATAGACGCCCGTAATCCACCAGTGTGGACCGCTAGAGGGGGATGAGACCAGGGCGGACACATGATGGGTGCCAACATCGGGGTGGGAAAGCAAGATCTTCGTCCTACACCAAGCAAGAAGGATGCCACCACGGGTGCCAACCGTGGGGAGAAAGAAGAATTCCTCATAGGAAGCGCCGAGAGTCTCAAGGACAAGCGAGGACGAGACCGAATCGAGCTTAGTTTCTTGAAGACAGACAATACAAGGAGCAACGGACGCGATCACGCTACGAACAGCACAACGTTTCGCCCTCGAATTGAGCCCGCGAACATTCCAGAAAATAAAGCTAAGGTTGTGATCCATGAGAAAGGTGGGGGTAGCCGGGGGGGGGGGGGCGAGGGAAGTATCAACCCTCGACCGGGCAGGGGCCCGAGAGCTGCTGGCCCCCAGGCTGCCGGTGCGGTAGGCTCCATCCATAGAAATCCGCAAAGGCTTGGATCACATCATCCGCAAGGGGCTGCTTGAACAGCGCCGAGTATCGAGCCAGGATGACATTATTGAGAGGCTCATCGTCTTGGAGTAGACCCAGCCGCCGAAGAAGGACGCGCTTGGCCTTCATCTCCGAGTCCAGCCCCCTGTCAGCAAGGGCAATACGACCGCTACGTCTAGGGGTGAAGTTGGGCGGCACCTATTTGCGTCGTCTTCGGGTCGTCGGGGTGGGTAGGAGAGGAGCCACCGGGGCCTGCAACGCATCTACAAAAGGTCCAAGGCACGACGGTGTAGGGTCATGGGCCGCCTACATGGCCTGGCCAGCCAGGGCCAACTGCGCGCCACCAGATGGCACGCATGAAGCGGCGGGGGAGTGCACGACCAGGGCCAGGGCCACCCTGTCTTCCTAGGGCGCCGCGCCGGTGGGGTCGGGGGAAACAGCCAAGGCAATGGCTGGGTTCGGGGGAGTAGCCGAATCACAAGGCGCCACCGGTGAGAGCGGGGCCACCTCGGGATCTGTCCCAGATGGGCCATCTGCAGGGAGGTGGACAGCTGTCGAGACGTCATCAAGGGGAGGGCGTCTATCCTCTGGAGAGGCCACAGGGGAGGGCAGGACCTGCGAAGTGACCGCCCCGCGCTCGCCTGACCCCACAACAGACAGGACAGGAACAGGAGATGCAGGATCCGAGGCCGGGTCCGTGTGGAAGGCTCCAGAGTCCACGACAGCCAGGCCCGAGGTTCCAGCGCCCGGTGACCCAGTCAAATGGCTGGGAACCAACGGCTGGTCCTCGGTGGTGCGGTCCACATGTACCGTAGCAGTAGCTTTATCCAGAGGCAGGGACGAGCTGTCGGGAACTGTTGAGATGCGCTGACGTACAGGAAGGACAGGCGGGCCCCCACAGGCAGAGGGGTGCGACCCGAGAACGCCATGCCAACCCCGAAACGGCGGCGACGCACGCCTACGGCGTTGCCCACCGGACCCGCCACCGGCACGACGGCGGTCAGACCTCCCAGCGCCATTGCCACGGCTGGGGAAGACGTGCTTCTAGGGCCAGGAGGGGGAAGGGGCGGTGACCCAGGCGCAGATCCATCATCCCCGTCCGGAGAACGCGGAGGTGGAGGCAGTGGGATAGCAGGAAGTCGACAATCCTCAGTGCGGGTGACATGGATGGAGACAAGGAACCGGATCAATCTGACAGCGAAAGCGGAGACGCGATCGGGGTCATCATCAGGCGCGAGGGCACCGGGCTCGGGCAATAGCAGCTCGGAGTCTCGAGGAATGGCGTCGGGGTTAGCGGTCCAGGCGCTAAGGCGGAACACCGACATGTCGCGACCATCGCGGGTCTCCGGAGCGAGGTGCTCGATCAAGCAGAACGGCGAGAGCAGGATCTCAGCCGAGGATCGATGCCAGCCATGCTCAGGGATGCCCACGATCTCGATGTCAACACGAAAGACCACACGAACGGGCTCACCACCGGCGATGCTGCTCCAGGGATGGAGCAGAAGACGAAACCAAGGCGAGCTGACACGAGCCGCCGCCACCCGGGCACGCGTCTCGCGGTCGGCAAACCGGATGAGAAATCCCTCCGGGTGACGGGGGTGAACAGAGAAGGCCGAAGCTGGCAAGTCGAATTGGCAGCGGAGGAGCGCGATGACCTCGTCGCAGGAGACCCCGGAACGGTTCCCCGCCACAGTGGCCACCAAAGCCTTGCGGAGCGTCATCTCCGCCGCAGCGATCTCGCCGGACCTGGGGAGGTAGCAGACGGCGTCGGACGGCCGCAGGGAAGGGTGACCAGACAACGGGACGGCAGCGGACGAAGAAGCGGAACGCGAGACAGAAGAGCCAGGGAGCCCGGAGAGCGCGGGCGAGGAGCCAGGGAGCCCGGAGGACGCGGGAAAGAGGCAGGGAGGCCGGAAGACGCGGCCAGAGCAGAAGGCTCAGAGACAAGCTGCAGCGGCCCGGAGCAGGAGGGGGAAGCCGGCCCAGAGGACGCGGGGCGGCAGGGTCCCTCGACGCTGGCAGAGGAGGAGCGGGGTGGCCGCCGGGAGGAGATGCGAGGCCGCTTGGCGGCGGGGGCCGGTGCGCCATCGGGCGAGGCCGGGCGCGGCAGCGAGCAGTTCCGCGCGATGTGACCGAAAACCGGCACCTTTTGCAGCGGACGTCCTTGCGACAGTCCACGCGAGGGTGGCCGGGGTCCAGGCAGCGGGGGCAGACGACCCGAGTAGGTGGAGCAGCAGGCGGGGGGAGGGCGGCGACGGCGGACGGGGCCGCGCCCGGCGCCGGGGGCGAGAAGGACGCTGTCGCCCCCCGACGACCTGCCAGCCATCAGCGGGGAGGTGCTCAGCCGGCGGCGACACGGGGGCGACCCGGTGGATCTCGGACCGCGGGCCATGCCAGGCCACAGGCTGGGGGGGCGGGGACGGCAGGTGGGAGCAGGGCTCCATCGCCAGGGCGAGGCGCAGAGGCGGAGCGACGGGCGAGCGACCGTTGCAGAGCACCTGCCGGTAGGACGGGGGAGGGAAGCCGGCCCGGTCAGATCCCGCCGAGGAAGGGCTCGACTCCAACCAGCGGAGAGCGCGGGGGCGGCCTGACGAGGGCGGCGGGGGGAGGAGTCCATGACGACGAGAGCGAGGCGCGGCGGCGCCGCAGAGGTGGTGGACGCCGGGGCCTGAGTGGCCGCCGGCGGAACGCGTGGGAGCGTGGGAGCCGGGGCCGGAGTGGCCGCCAGCGGAGCGCGTGGGAGCGTGGGCATTTTTCAGAGAGCATGTTATTTCATAAATTTATGTGTATTTTTTTGTTCATGGCATTTTCTATCTAGGGAGGTAGCAGTTTTGAATTATGTATTTTTATGTTATTTTATTTTTTCAGTTGAGGACGACAATTTGTCTTTTTTAGTAAAAGTGCGACAATTTGTCATGTAGAAACATCGAGGCTCGTGATAGAATTTTATTTCTGCGGCCCGTTAAGGCAAATCTGGGCCAGATGAGGTTGCGCTGGGAACCCAGTATTCGCTGGTCTCCGTGTCCATGTCAATCGAAACGCTCGTGCGAGCCAGATATCAGGTCCTTAATTCAGGGGTTAAGAAATTTTCAATAGTCCGAGCTAATTTTTTTTCTTTGAAATGTGAAAGATAAGAATCAATCCAACATCAAAACAAGAATCCATTCTTACAAACAAAAGGCTCTAAAAAAATTCATATAAAAATTCCATCTAATAAAAATCCTACAAACCAAAAATCAAATAGGCCTTAGCGTTTCGGTGATCCGATCAAGAATTTGCATCCTCTTCCCGTTGGACCTTTGATTTGACGCAACACTTCTCGTTAAGTAGGCCACACGTCCTATTTGCTTTACTCTCCGCTCCTCATCCGAAAAAAGAAAGCTAAGGTTTATGCCTCTCGCCGCCGCCGCCGTAGGTCTTCGTCTCCGGTGGCGCTAGGGCCATGGGGGCGCGGTGGATTCTGCCAAGGGCCGGCGGAAGGGTTCCGTTTTCAGTCGTTTTCCCTTGTCTTGTTAGGATTTGTATTCTGCTCAGGAAGGCAAGACGTCGGCGGCTCTTTGAAGATGGAATAAAAGTCTCCCCACCTAGCCCCGGTTTCGGCGATGTATCTAGCACCGTTGGTGGGCGTGTGCAGGTGTGTTTCTGGCGGATCTATCTTTGGTGGATTTGCTCGGATCTCGTCATTGTTCGTCTACATTCGTGTGTCTTCGGGTTGAATCCTTCCAACCTACATTATTCTTTGTCGGCGGCGGTTGCTGTTCTGGTGCGCTGGTCCTATGGGGCCTTAGCACGATGAGTTCCGGACTGTCTACTACAACAAGTTGTGCCCGACTCCGGCGATAGAGAGGTGATGACGGCGGCGCGCCTTTGGCTCGCTTCAGTGATTTTAGTCGTCGCTAGGTGGTCTACAGATCTGGATGTAATTTTTATTTCTGGTGTTCATTATACTGCCATGATTGAAGATGAATAGATTGGAAGTTTTTCCGAAAAAAAGTAGGCCACATGTCCTGAACGGTCGCTATTCCCACAGAAAATTCGATTACCCCTGCTTAATTGGGCCTACTTCCCGCGTCAAGCCCACGAGCACCTCCTCTCTTGCACCCTCCTTTTCTGCCTTCCCTATTGGATGGATGCTCCTCATCGAACTGGGAGCTCCTATATGCCACTCTATGTGGGAGCAACTAGTTAACGAACGCTCTTTCGAGAGCTTCGCAACGATCAGCGCCACTTGGCGCGCTCCCAGCCATTCGCCACGTGTCGCGTTCTGGACGCTCCCTCCGGATTTTGTTTTTTTTATTTTTCCGCATGCGTTTTCGGCTTTTAAATGGTTTTTCTGAGTTTTTTCAACGTTTTGGTTTTCCCTCGGTCTTCCTTAGCTTTTCGATCAAAAAAAATTCGCGAAAAAACGTATTTTCTTTTCTTTATTCCTTTCGCGTAAGTCACGGTTTTTTCTGTGAGAGGCACGGTTGTGCTTTAGAGAGAGTCATGGCGGTGCCTTTCAGAAACGGGGAAAAACACGTTTTCTGTTTTTTCTTCTTTCGCGAGAGTCACGGTTTTGCTTCCGCGAGAGGTATGGATGTGCTTTCGCGATAGTCACGGCCGTGCCTCTCGGGAAAGGAAAAACAAAACGCGTTTTCTATTTATTTTTCTTTCGCGAGAGTCACGGTTTTGCTTCCGCGAGAGGTACGGTTGTGCTTTCGCGAGAGTCACGGCCGAGCCTCTCAGAAAGGGAAAAAATACGCGTTTTCTGTTTTTTTTCTTTCACGAGAGTCACGTTTTTGTTTCCGCGAGAGGCACGGTTGTGCTTTCACGAGAGTCACGACCGTGCCTCTCAAAAATTAAAAAAAAAATGCATTTTCTGTTTTTTCCTTCCACGACACGGTTTTGCTTCCACGAGAGGCACGGGTATGATTTCGCGAGAGGCATGGGTGTGCCTCTTTCGGAAAGGGAAAAACCATGCTTTCGGTTCGGTTTTTTTGCCCGGTTTTTTCGTGAAAAAAAAGTTCGTCAAAATCTATCAATATGGAATCTAGTTTTGAAGATCTAGACGGGAGGAATCCAATGGTGAAAGCGGTTCGAGATTTGAACGCACGGTTTAAAAGATAAAATGTTTTGAATAAACGAATTTACGAAAAAAGAGAAAACTCCTAGATTTTATCGTGATCTGGGAAAGTAGAGTGTTCTTTGTAACGAGTACTCGTTAATTAATGATTTCGACTCTTTGTGACAGATTGTAGGCCGCACGTATAGGCGGATCTCCAACTGGGTCGGCCCATGAAGCTAGCGACCAGCAACGAAACGGGTACTGTAGCGCACCCAAAAGAGTCGCACTCCTGAACAATTGAACTGAGGATCTCCCGCTATAGACGACGTGCTAAAACGAGTTGAGCTAGTGAGCGTTTTTGCTTATATAGCAATGAAACTTTAAGAATCGACCTCAACACAGATCTGTATATTTTTTCAATTTCAAAAACAAAACATTTAAAAAATGTGAATGTTTTATGAGACATGAACATTTTTCGAAACACCCAAAAATATTCAAAATTGTAACATGTTTTCCAAAATAATAACATTTTTTGAAATTCCAAAACAAAATTTGGAAAGCAAACATTGTTTAAAACTCTTAAGCCAGATTTGAAAGCATGGATATTTTTAAAATTTTGCAATTTTTTCTAATCTCCCAAAAGATGAAATGTTTTTAAAAAAGTTTGTGATATTTTTTAAAACGGGATTTTTTAAAACTCCCACAAAAAATTTGAAAAGATAATATTTTTTGAAATTTAAGAAACAAATAAACGGAAACCTGTTTGTAATCCTGATTTTTTAAACAAAAACATTCTGAACAATTTTTGGAAAACATAAAAGACTTTTTGAAATTCCCAACTGCTTTTTGAAAAATGCAAACATCTTTTGGATTTATGAACAAAATTTAAAAACATTTACATATTTAAAAAATGTAACAGTTATAAAATCTCAAAAAATAAAATAAAAAATAAACTTGTAAAAAGAAACAAATAACAAAAAAATGAAGAAGGAAGAGAAACAAAAAAAATACAAAGACAGAAGGAAAAAGAAGCAGCGAAACGAAAAATAAAAAGAAAGAGAAAACAAAAAAGAAACTAGAAAATCAATAAAAGAAACAAAAATAATCCAATGTGGTAGTACCAATGTTGCTTACCCTCCTCATCATCGATGGCTGGAGAGCGGTGTGCCCCCCAATTGCAGCTCCGCGTACTCACGGTCCCAACGCTAGGTTGTCGTGCTCGTGGCCCTCGCTCTCCCACCAGCTCCCCGCATGCAGTAGTGCACACCATAGGGTGCAGCTCCTACCGGCGACAGGAACAACATACGTCATTCCAACATTTTGGTCGGTCGGTTCCATCACTATTGTGTTGGGGGTGTAGCACCCCCGTAAGCTGGTTCCAACAACACCACCCACCGTTCCAACATTGTCATCATCGCTGTTCCAATATTATCATTGGTTGGTTCTAGCGATGCCCATCCATGGCCTCAGCATTCATCAACACTGGTTCCAGCATGAGCTGACCACGGTCGCAACATTTTGCCGACGCTGGTTCCAGCATGTGGTGACCATGGTCCTAGCTTTCACTGATGTTGGCTGCAGAATAAGATGACTGTGATTGCACCATTCGTAGATGTTGGTTCCAACATGTGTGTGACCATTGTCTCCAGCATTCGCCGATGCTGGTTCCAGCACAAGTTGGTTGCGGTTGCACCATTCGTCGATGACTATTGCAGCATGTCGCCGGTGGTTCGATTGGAGTAGTTGTGCTTGATTTAGGACCATGGAGTCACGACAGATCCGATGCAGCGACGGTGTGTTTAGCTCGGGTAGGAGAAAAAATAGCCGCATTTGTTGGGGTTTGAAGGGGATCCCACGAGGCCACGAGGTGGCTACTGGTGAGTGGGACGTGCTCAAGGCAGTGCACTCCTGACTGCTGGGGTGTGATTTGGGCGCGCATCGAGAGAGAACGTGCTAGGGAGGAAGACAATGTGAGCGAATATGCGGTTGAGGGGGTGGGATGAGAAAATGGTGTGGGTGGAGGACGCGTGGGGGGGATGAGAGTTGCACATGGGTTGGGACATGTGGACGTGTGCCTCACGCGATCGGCCTTGGGTACATTATGAGCTTTACAATCATATTCTTTTTTACGATTAAAACTAATTCATCAAAAGAGTGGCCCATATTTGTAGCGAGAACCATTATCTTTATATATTCTACGCCACTAACCAGTTCAAGGTGGCAACAATATTTGGAATTTTTGGGATCCACTAACAAAGTCAAGGCCTAAAACACATGCCATCGCTTCAATTGACTACGGGGGAATAGTCCACCTCCATAGACCCACCCTGAAACATATTGGTCGAAGGTTGCCGACCTATGCCATATGGAGGAGCTCCAATTGGACCCACAAAAGAAGCCCTCTGTCTTGCCTAACTTAGTGGAAAATGGGTCTGGTATTGGATAGGGATAGTGTCGCACTATTTGGCTCTGACATGCTTCAACAAGATATATTAGTGGTCGATGAGCCCAAGGCAGCGAGGTTGGCAGATTAGGGAAAGGTTAGTTATGTGGGGATTTTTTTCTAGGAATAGAATTTCGTCCCACTTTATAGATAAAGCATCAACTAAGTCCATACTACAAGATAAAGCATCAACTAAGTCCATACTACAAGTTATCAAAGCACGAGGAAAATGGAAGCCTGATGGCCGACCATCTGAAGACCATCCAGCATGCTACCTATCCGATCTTTGTCCCGCCCCCCTCCCCCCTACAGAGCGGCTGCCACTGCTACATGCAAGCTAACAATTTAAACAAATAGCCAGAAGGACATCGTTGGAAGACCTGCTCAACGACCATCTTATTATGCAGCATCCACATGGTCCAGGTCATCGTCGTGAACACCAACCTGAAAGAGGCGGCTCCTCCTACCTGGCCGGTGATGCCTGGGCATTCAAGAAGTCACATATGTATGAGGCCTAGCACTCAGACCCTAGAGCCTCACGAACATAGCTTCATAGGAATGGGGCGGTGGGAGATGAGAAGAAGATATGGTTCGTGGATTCAGGCACCACACATAGGGGACACATGCAATCACCAGGCCATGTCGCTTTTGTCACCTGATACGTCTCCAACGTAACAATAATTTTTGATTGCTCCATGCTATTATATTATCTGTTTTAGATGTTAATGAGCTTTATTTTACACTTTTATATTATTTTTGGGACTAACCTATTAACCGGAGCCCCAACCCAAATTGCTGTTTTTTTTGCCTATTTCAGTGTTTCGTAGAAAAGGAATATCAAACGGAGTCCAAACGGAATGAAACCTTCGTGAGCGTGATTTTTGGAACACACGTGATCCAGAGGACTTGGAGTGGACGTCAAGCAACCAACGAGCCAGCCACGAGGCAGGGGGTGCGCCTACCCCCTGGGCGCGCCCTCCACCCTCGTGGGCCCTCATGGCTCCACCAACCTACTTCTTCCTCATATATATATATATATATATATATGTACCCCACAAACATCCAAGAGCACCACCAAAACCTAATTCCACCGTCGCAACCTTCTATACCCAAGAGATCCCATCTTGGGGCCTTTTCCGAAGCTCCGCCGGAGGGGGCATTGATCACGGAGGGCCTCTACATCAACTCCATGGCCCCTTTGATGATGTGTGAGTAGTTTACCTCAGACATTCGGGTCCATAGCTACTAGCTAGATGGCTTCTTCTCTCTCTTTGGATCTCAATACAAAGTTCTCCTCGATTCTCTTGGAGATCTATTCGATATAACTCTTTTTGCGGTGTGTTTGTCGAGATCCGATGAATTGTGGGTTTATGATCAAATTTATCTATGAACAATATTTGAATCTTCTCTGAATTTTTTTATGTATGATTGGTTATCTTTGCAAGTCTCTTCGAATTATCAGTTTGGTTTGGCCTACTAGATTGATCTTTCTTGCAATGGGAGAAGTGTTTAGCTTTGGGTTCAATCTTGCGGTGCTCGATCCCAGTGACAGAAAGGGAAACGACACGTATTGTATTGTTGCCATCGAGGATAAAAAGATGGGGTTTATATCATATTGCATGAGTTTATCCCTTTACATCATGTCATCTTGCTTAAGGCGTTAATCTGTTCTTATGAACTTAATACTCTAGCTGGATAGCGATCGATGTGTGGAGTAATAGTAGTAGATGCAGGCAGGAGTCGGTCTACTTGTCACGAACGTGATGCCTATATACATGATCATACCTACATATTCTCATAATTATTCGCTTTTCTATCAATTGCTCGACAGTAATTTGTTCACCCACCGTAATACTTATGCTATCTTGAGAGAAGCCACTAGTGAAACCTATGGCCCCCGGGTCTATTCTCCATCATACAAGTTTTCAATCTATTTTATTTTGCAATCTTTACTTTCAATCTATATCATAAAAATACTTATCAGATCTCACTCTTGCAAGTGGCCGCGAAGGATTGACAACCCCTTTATCGCGTTGGTTGCGAGGTTCTTATTTATTTGTGTAGGTATGAGGTGACTCACGCGTGGTCTCCTACTGGATTGATACCTTGGTTCCTAAAATCTGAGGGAAATACTTACGCTGCTTTGCTGCATCACCCTTTCCTCTTCAAGAGAAAACCAACGCATGCTCAAGAGGTAGCATCACCCCATGCCTCGCAGGGAGGTGATGATGAAGCAGACGCACAACGAAGATTTTCAATGTTGCATATGTTCATCCTATATGTTACAAACTCACATTTTTTTCCGTGAACGCGCGGGTGGCATGGTGCGATGATTCTGGAGATCTGATGCAAATGTTGTGTTCACACTGCAAATTATTTCATGTTGCATATGTTGTGATGATTATGCCGCACAAGAAATGTTCCATCAATGTGTTTGAAAGGCTTCGACGTTTTTTGCATGTATTTGACATATCGCCAGAGAATATTGGGTTGATATATTACGTGTTAAACGCTCAGTTTTCTGTATACACTACAGATTTTTCATGTTAAAGTTACATGCATGCAACGTGGTGGATGCGGTCGATGTGGGGCTGCCTCCGCCTTGCCAATCTACGCTTAAATGCTCAGTTCTCCCAAGGGATTATCTTCTCTTTTTTTTGCGAGGCCAAGAGATTATCAAAGACACTATTATATCTACAAGACTCCTCTCTCTACGCCTAACTTTCCTTCCCATGCACTTACATATCTTGATGGCGAAGAAAGAACGATCGTATCGGAGGAAGATTTGTTCCATGTACTCTCTCTCTCTCTCTCTCTCTCCGATGTGCTGTCAAACGGAAACGAATCCCGTTTAAACCGCACGGTAGTCTCTCTCTCTACCTATATCTCTCTCCGCCATGCTGTCAAACAGCAAGTGAATCCCGTTGAAACCGCGCGGTACGGTACGTAGTCTCTCTCTCTCTCCCGCGCTATCAAACAGCAAGTGAATCCCGCGCGTTTAACCCGTGCGCGAGTCTCCTCTCTCTCCGTACGCGCAACAAACTCCGTCGATCCCTGCCCTTCCTTTACCCGCCATCTCGTATCCGAAGCGAACTCCCGCCGCGATCCACCACTCGCAGCCGCGCGCGCCACGGAGCGCCCCTGCTGGCTTAAACCCTAGCTACCGATCTCTCTCCACTGCCCCTTGCCGCCGCAGATTGATCCAATCTACTACCTCCTCTCCATATGAGGCAGCCCACTCCTCCTCCTCTCCACCCCACAAGCAAAGTGTAGCGTAGCATAGCCAAGCCAAGCCCTCCACAGCACAAGCAAAGCCCTAGCTGTTTTTCTCTGTCTCTCTTTCTCTGCTGTCAATCGATCTGGTTTCTTTCCATGGCGAGTTCCGCTGATCGCCACCAGTCGCGTTGCCGGCGCCGCAGAGGAGGCGAGATCGAGGAGGGTGAGGTCGGCAACGGGTACCACACGGGCTCCGACACCGACACCGACGACGAGGACGCGCGCTACTACCTCCAGCCCCGCCACGACGACCGCGACTGCCAGGGGATGATGACGGTCGCGCGGCACCTCCCCGGCGTGGAGAAGGACGACGTCGTTGTCGGCGGATCAAAATCCGGGGCAAGATCGATTACCCGGGCGACGTCACCCACGTGCTCGCGCGGCTCCGACGGGACCATCAGCCACGTCGACGCCGGCGGGGACGCTGCTGCCGTCACCGTGTTCCCGGCCTGCCTCGTCTGCCACAGGCAGTTCCACAGCTCCAAGGCCGTGCACGGCCACATGAGGGTCCACGCGCAGGCGCAGCCCAAGGAGGATGAGAAGGTGTCTGCTACGGTCAGCACCGTGGACGAGGTGGACAACACCGTGTCCGTGTCCATGGCCACTTTCGTCGCGGAGCCCAAAATCTCCGATGACCCGATGCCCGTGGAGGTGGCGAGCAGCGATCAGGTCGTCCCCGGCAGCGGCAGCAACAGCAACAGCAGCGCCAGCGTGGAGCCGACTCAGAGTTCTGCTGATCAGTCCATGGCCATCGTGGTAGCAGCGGCAGCACCACCCGCCGCCATATCGGAGCAAGTCGACATCCCGCCGATGCCTCCGGCACCGCAGCAAGTCCCTGTCCCACCTCCGGTGGCACCAGCATCAGAGCCAGCCGCCGTCTACCTTCACCTGCCCACTCCCGCACTGGCAGAGCAGCATGTAGCCATCCCCTTACCACCGGCCGTGGCACCGCCGCATGCCTTCAATGGGCTGCTGCACCTGAACATCGCCCCATACCAGGACCCGACCGCCAGGCCGCGGGCGCCCACAGGGGACAACCGGCATGGATTCTCGTGCAAGGAGTGCTACGGGTGGTTCCCAACGCACCAGGGCCTGGGCGGACACGTCGCCGGCCACAAGAACCGGCGGATCGCGGCTGCGGCCGCCGCAGCCATAGCAGCGGGGGTCAACCCGATCGACCACGCGGGCGGCCCCGGGCCGGAGAGGCTCCATACCTGCAAGGTCTGCGGCGCAGTGTACCCCAGCGCGTCTCGCTCGGAGGTCACATGAGGAAGCACTACAATGGCAAGCCCATCGTGCCGAGGAAACGACCGCGCCTCCTCTTCCCAGCGGATCACGGGCTCGCGATCCCCGTGCCTCCGTCTGCCATGGAAGCACCCGTTCTGGCGCCGCCGGTGGCTGAGATGGCGGCGCAGCCCCGGCAGGCGCCCGAGGTGCTGGCGGGCAGCCTGAGGATTTTCGGCGTGACCATTGTGCATCAGGGGAAGGAGGAGGAGGAACCCCCTGTCGACGACAAGCAGTGATCGATACGACAAGCATGCAGTTTGATATCGAGTACCTGACAGAACTTGATGATGTGCTACGATCGAGTTATTACCATTATATTAGTCATCATACGTTAAACTGTTAGGAGATTGGTATTATTAGAAGATTATTACGTATTAGGTTTGGAACATCTCAGGCGAAGTCTAAAGTTGTGTGATAGCTTTGATCGATACGTGATTGAATTTGAATAAACGCATCTTGATTGTATTCTTTCTGCATCAAGTTTTAACGATTAGAAGCAAAGGCGCCGCTGTGACAAGGACGACACACTGCACACCACACACACACCGCGCACACTCATCTTGATCAGCTTTGGAACCAAAAAGACGCAAAGCCTCCCACGCCCGTGGCCACTCCGCCCCGGCGTCCACAACACAATCGCCGGCAACCTCACACCACATCGTCGCATCCCGCTCTCCCTGATTCCAAGATCATGGTCTTGGCAGACCTAAACTTCGACAAGGGGCAAGATTTCGCCTCAGATATTTGGAGGAAGTGGGGTATTCCCATCAACCATGAAGGACGAGACCTGGAGAAATTTTCTTTGGTTGCTTAATTCATCAAATCAAGACTCCGACCCACTCAAGAATCGGTTAGCACAATTCTCTTGGCTTGTTTTGGAGACATACCTTCACTTTTTAAAGTTAAGTTACTTCAGAATTGGTCTTTCAAGTTCTCTGTCTCATCTAAGGAAGTTGGATTTTCTTTCATCAAAGGAGGCAACATATCTCTACCTCTTTTCAATGTCAATTTTCTTCTTTGGGGCAATGGAGGTCTCAATTCTAGTTGGGAATTAGATCAATATCTCCAAGAAAAGGAAGATGAGTGGACCCATGTTTTCCTTAGGCATCCCAGAAAATCCTATCTTCAAGCCCTTAAATCTCCTGGGATTTATGCTGATTCTGATCGTCTCGATCATCGATCAACTCCTGTTCGTAATTCGTGTTCATACGGAGCACCATCAGTGGGCAATCAGGACAATTATGAGCGTAATATGCATTCATTGGCTATTACTTACCCCAGAGTGGGATCTCAGCGATTCAAAATAACCAACATGCCTTTTGTGTTTGCTGCCTCCTTTCGGGCCACTCTAGGCCTACTTGCACGAATCAGATCAAATGCCAGGCTGCAAAAAATGGGGCCACATCGCCAAAGATTGTTTCTCTGCAGCCTAGTTCAACACAGGCAGGTCCACTAATCCTAACGAGGGCCCAATCATAACGCTTGGCATTCCTAGGCAAAAATGCCACTGTTCTCGTTGTAGAGACGGTAGGTGCGGTCAATTAGAGGGCTAGTCAAGGTAATATCGGTATTGCATCCTCTGCACCTTCCCGAGTTGGCACCCACCATAACTCCGTCCCCTCACATTCTGCTTCCCGGCGTCTCCAAGTTGCAGTCACCACCTCTGCTAATTCACCACACCACCCATCAGCTGCCGCTCGTTCAACTGGTGTCTCTCCCATGGCGACCTTCCCCTTCGACCCCCCCCCTTTCCTCCCACCCAACCACCAGAGCATTGTTGTGGAAGGAAGACCAACGAGGATCTGTGTGCTGTCGGCTGCGCTGACGCCATTACATGAAGATTGGGCGATTGCCACCATCGTCCCGATGCCCAATCTACCTGTGGAGTTCGACACTGTTCGTGAGGTACTATCTGATTTCCTAGCAGATAAGAGATTGTGGTTTTCTGAGATTACTCCATGTCCGTTTGGTCAAGCCTATGTTCAGCTTAATAGTGTTTTCGATCGAGATGAACTGGTAGCAAACAGTCCGCATCAGTTCACTGATGTTCATGTTATCTTCCAAAACCATGATAAACGAATGAATTGGAGAAAGCTTGTGCTAAACAGAGATGTCTGGATCTTGCTGTGTGGATATCCTTTTGATATAAGGAACATCAGAGAGATCAATGATGCTGTCAGCAAATTTGGCAAATTTGTAATGTGGGACAGAGTAAGAAGCACCAAAGCAAATCAGATGGTCAAGACCAAAGTGGATGAATTGAGAGACATACCAGCAAGCATTGTCTTTGGGGATGAAGAACACTCTGACTCACTGACTGTTCCTGTGGTGATTCTTCAACATCAGATCCTAGGGGTGGAACCACATGATGAAGATCCTATTCCCCCTAATGGAAACCCTCATCCTCTGCCAACGCAAGCCAACCATCACCCCAATCAACACAATCATTTCATATGTCCACTCCAGCAACATGAGGCTGATTTGCTAGCAAATCCCCAACTGAATTTGAACTTAGCTTTGCACAATGAGGATAATGCAGATATGGAAGTTGAGGAAGAAGACCCAGAAGAGATGTCTGGCTGGGGACATTGGGCCATGCCAGAAGACAACCCAGCAATTGATAATGAACTCCGTCCAGGGGAATTTTTGGAGTTGGATGATATTAATTATGGCTCCTATGGAGGAGGACCAGCAGCCAGTAGAGGAACAAGTGAATCACAACAGCATTACTCTATCCCTGGGACAGTCTGAGAATAGTGGAAACACAAGAGCATCTGTTGCTGGCCCCATGGCGCCACTTCTACCCCATTTAAACTTTGTGGAGGATCCTATTGGACTGATACAGGCCGAACAACCCAATGTGATAGCAGGGCCCATGGGGCAAGAACTAGGACACCACCCACCCACCTGACATGGCTATGGCTCATTTGGGTTTTATTCAGCCCATTGAAGATATGAGCCTGAATGTGATGTTTCAACATCCCAACTCCTTAGACATTGTTAGAATGGAAGATCCTATGAGCCTTGAAGTAATTGCTAGTACCCTTGTTGTGAAACATGACAAGATCTCTTCACATTTTGAACCTTCTGCTCCAACTGATACAACAAATGTCAACTCTGACACACACAAGAACATAAATACAGACCAATGCAACTGTACAAAGAGACAAAAATTCATAGCACATTGAGGAGAGGGAGACTATGGAGCCACAAGCAGCTATGGTGGAGGCTGTGGGCCCCATTGCCCAAGATTCTAGAGGTGCTGATGAGTCCTTGGCATCATCTGGCCTGTCTGCACCAGAGAATCAGCTTTCTACAACAGTTGTAACTGGAGAGGAAGGAGAGATGATAGATAAAGCCCTAGAAACAGAGCTACGGGAGAAAGAAGGAGCTAAGATTTGGCACCAACACTTTGCAGCCACAACCAAAGATCAGGAATTTACCCAGGTACTAGTGGACTGGGTAAATTTTCTTTTAATTACTTTTCTCTCACCTGATAAATTTTACTGGGCCAAGAAGTTTGTCACATCAAATGTTTGGGAAATCACCACTCAAGGAGCTAATGACAATACACTTACATTTGTTATCCCTAGCTCTTGTCCTCATATTGATAACCCCATATCTACCTCTCACATTTTAGAACAGAGGGAACATGATCAAGAAGTCAATTCTCCACTTGCATCTGCTCCAAGGTTGGCTAAAGTTACCTCTTCCACTTCAGCCATGCACAACCTCAAGAAAAGGAAGGACAAGGTTCCACTTGTTGAGACAGAGGTAAGAAGTTGTCAGTTACAACAACTCACCAAGGGATATAAAAAGAAAATATGCATGGACAGAAATTGTCTTGCTTGTCATGCCTTACCACCTCCTACCCTGCAAAAGTAGTTAAAAGTCTTAATACTACTTTTTGCAAGGTACCCTCCAAGGACAGAACTGAGGAGATGCTGGACAGCAAGCCAAAGAAGATCAAAAGCACTCCAGCAGTGAAGGAACTCCCAAAGGCCAGCTCTGCAAGCTAAGGAAGCTGTGGAAGCATCTAGGGTTCTTATATTTTAGTCCTTCTATGGATTTTAAGAGTCATTATGTTTTCAAGTGTTGTAATGATTGTATGAGCAGAGTCCTACCACTCTTCTACCCTATCTTTTGTGACAGATATTTTGTAGTCACCAGTGAACTCCTAAGAGAGACCAGCCCACCTCTTTCATCAGTACTTTGTAACTTTGATGCTACCCGTATCTGTTTGGTAACATGTTATCACTCTAAAGTTTCTGCTCTGTGGCTCTATTTTGTGTTTTGGTCACCTTGCTTAGCATGTGTCTTTGGCAGTAATCTGGAAAGTGATAGGAGATAGAACACTCACAGTTACCTGGCTACACAACAATCTTAACATGGAAAAAGAATGGGCAATCCTTAACTGGAATATTAGAGGCTTAAATGATCCTAAGAAATGGTCTGCCATCAGAAACAAAATTGAAGAATCACAGTGTGCCATTTTATGCATTCGGGAAACTAAAAGAGAATCTATTGACAGTGGGTATCTCCACAACTTTTGCCCAAGGAGACTCAACAATTTTGAATTTTTACCATCAGTGGGGGCTTTCAGTGGACTACTGATAGCCTGGAATGAACATATTTTAAAGGGGCACTTATTTCATGTCAATGACTACTCCATATCTATCTCCTTCTCTTCCAATCATAATGGGGACAATTGGATTTTATCAAATATATATGGACCATGTCAGAATGAGGAAAGATTCAATTTCCTTGAGTGCTTTAGAAACTTTCAGATACCTGATGATGTTAACTGGATGGTTCTTGGGGATTTCAATCACATCAGATACCCACATAATAGAATATTGAGGGGGTAATAGTAATGATATGATGGCATTTAATGAGGCCATAAGCAATCTGGCACTTATTGAAATTCCTTTGAAAGGCAGAAATTTCACCTGGAGCAACATGCAAGATTTGGCTCTGCTGAAAAAACTTGATGGGTGTTTCACATCTGAAGCTTGGAGTTTGAATTATCCCTTGACATTTGCTTATCCACTAACTAAAACTACTTCTGACCATGTCCCTATAATGGTCAAGATTGGTACATTCATTCTTAAATCTCACATTTCCATATTTGAGAACTTTTGGTTAGAGCACAATGACTTCCAAGATGTGGTCAAGAATCTTTGGACACAAGATGTGACAGGAGGGGATAGTGCTAAAATCATTTCTACCAAGTTCAAAAGACAGAGAAAGGGACTAAAGAATTGGGCTAGGAATATCTCAGACCTTAAGAAGATTATTGAAAACACCAACTTCCTGATTCATTATTTTGAATTTATTGAAGAGACCAGAGACCTCACCACTGTGGAAGCTAATGGAAGGAAAATTTTGAAAGCACATTTAGTGAACATTCTAAAACACCAGAGATTGTACTCGAAGCGGAGGGCTACCATTAGGAAAATTAAAGCGGGAGAAGTCAATACAAAATATTTCCAAGCTAAAGCCACCATCAAACACAGAAACAGTTGCATTACAAATACTCAATCAACACCAGAGAAATGTAGTTTTGTGCTTAAAAAAGTTTAGTTTTAAGAAGAAGAAAAAACACTTGTCTGCCATGGTACACAAAAATCTACGCGCACACACTGCACGCACTACCATTATCACGTGAACACAGAGTCTAGCGCTTCCTTGACTCCATGTGACATATGTGGTAAGTAATTCAAACTAATCGAAAAGTGCTCCCTTTACAGTTGACACACTAGCATGTTAGTACAACAACACTTTTTACTACATGATGGCACAAAACTTGGGCAACATCGGTTTTGGGAGAATTTCTTCTAGCGGTCCATGAATGCTCAGAGATAGTATATGAAGGGCATCTCCAAGACGGACTCGTAAACCTTCCATAACCGTCCGGACCGCGGAAGCCATCCAACGTCGACCTGTATCGGTCCATGGGGCGGTCCGGACGCGATTTCTCCCATAAATTGAAGACAAAAGTGTGGAAGGTTTGCTAGAGTCCGGACACCCATAACGTAGGACTCTGACACCCCTGGCCCACCCAATCCCCCTCCTGATCCCATTTACTTGCACTCCGCCCCTTCTCCCCTTGCTTTGCATCCTTACCCTCCACCTCCGCCGTCCCTATTGTTCGTCTTCGACCGCCACAGAGGCATTGCCAGAGGTCCGCAACCAGCACCAACGCACTTGCTCACCGTTTCGACGAAGTTTTCAGCCCTGGAGCCATTTGTACCCAGGTACACTCTGCCCCCTGTCGACGACCTACATGGCGGATGCCACGCCCGATAGATGTTCGGTCAAATGTCATTGAGCTTATTTTCAAATGCTATGTCGTTTTTTAGAGTACGAAGGATGGTGAGCTACTCGACCATGGAGGATGAGTTGTTGTGCGATGCGTGGCTGGCCGTATCCATGGATTTCATACGCAGGACCAGAGGGCCACCCTTCTGGGAGCAAGCGCATGAAAAGTTTCACGCAAGAAAGCATATTGGACCCTACGATGTGTACATCATGCGACCACGCAACGTGAGGTCATTGTCGTATCGCTGGCACGCTATCCAGGTCAGCGTCATCAAGTACTGCAACTTGATCAGTCAGCTCGAGGCAAGGTGGCCATTTCACACGGGCATGGAGGAGATGGTAAGTTTTACTTCCTCTTGCTCAACTTGTTGATTGATTCATTGACTCAATGTTGGTCTACACATTATATGTAGCCTGCACGCGATGCCGTGTTGTACCACAGTTCAGCGGGGCTGCCATTTACATGCACACATTGTTGGATGTAGCTGAAGGGGAAGTATGTGTGGGAGGACATGATCCGCTCCTGGAAACTTGTTGGACATCCGGGATCTAGTCGAATTTGAGATCTTGTTGTACTTTTTTTTAGAGAAAAGGCATGCGCCCGACTTTATAGATAAAGCCACCAGGCCAAGTTCCAAACACCACAACCAACCAACCAAACAAGTAAACAAAAGTACGCCCCAAACGAGGGATCACCCAAAGTTAAGGTACATGGCTCCCATGCCAGTACACGATACGTAGGCCGGAAAGAAAGAGATGACCTAGCCAGCAACTAGTCGAAGCAACGCAGAAAATAGCTAAGCAACATGCTCCTGTATGGAAAGGGAAGACACCGAGGCCCACGCTTTAGAGATCATCAGATCAAGAGCATCACGATCCTCCGGCTTAGTCAATGATCTCCACTGCTGCAAGAGAATACAAGATTTAAATAAGCAGTCAGCAGGCTTAGCAGGGAAAACATGTTCAATGGTAAACTTGTTCCTAGTCGTCCACAGGGCCCAACAAATCGCTCCAAGTCCTACCCAAAAGACCCTTTTAGTAACACCATTCAACGACTGGGCAAGGACCCGGAGCTCAGAGAAAGACGAGGGATCCCATGTGACCTGTAGCCACGATCTAACACAACTCCAAACCAGCTTGGCCAAAACACAATGAAAAAAGATATGGTTCGTATCCTCCGGAGCACCACAAAGGGCACAAAATTCTGACCCAGGACCATTCCTCTTACGAATTTGGTCCGCTGCAGGCAAACACCCTCTAAAAGATTGCCAGAGGAATATCTTTATTTTAGGGGGAATGCAGGCCCGCCAAACCTGAGAAAATCTGTTGGTGGGAGTGCCACCAACGAGCTTAGAATATCTTCATTTTGAGATCTTGTTGTACTAGACTTAATTTGCATGCTACGTGTGGATGATTTATGCTATTTTCTATCCGAACTTTGATATATCGACCGGTTTAAATGAATTTCATCCGGTCAGTTAAAATACGGTTTGAAATGTATGCGGCTAACGTTGGATGGCTGTCTCCCGCACCCATGTCCGCGGACTAATCCCCTATCCTCGGACGGATGCGGGGTTTTTTTTGCGGGTTGCCGTTGGATATGCCCTTAAAGCCAGATGATGGTCCAGGAGAAAAAATAACAATCAGAGAGGAGCATGGGTCACAGAATCTCACCACCATTTGCATCTCATTTCGTTGCCACTAATAATTTATCAGTGAGGGTTAAAACACACAAATAATATGAATCTTATTTACGTCTCACATTTGTTGTCCAAGTAGTAACATGACAGTCTAACGACCACACAGACTATATATGGCCGCCACCGGATCCATTCGAAACACATAAGCCAACAGGAACGAGCTTGGAGGATTTCTTTGGGTTTGCTTGTATGTAACCTCTCTATGTATGTGCACGAACCCCTTTTGCAAAACTTGTTTTTTTTTCTGGTAGCCTTCAGTGTACCCTTTGCATAATAGATCCAAATCCATGATCCACACAAATGATCTTGTACGCCATGCACCTACGTTGGGACTTGTTCCTTTTTTTCAAACAAAAAATCTCAGGTCTTCACTCGGCCTTGGCATGTAGCAGTTTTTTTTACATCATAAAGACTTTATTTCTCAAATAATGGCCATGCAACGCTTAAAAAATGGCCATGTCATTTACAATGTTTAGAGAAATAATGTCAGGGGAAGAAGAATCCCAAGTGCTAGATGATCTATTTCTATAAGAGAACTTGGCAAGCTCACCATATGAGAGTGTCGCAAAATCCATCTCAGCCTATTTGCACTCCATTACGGTTACAATCTCTAGTCCAAGGTATGTGTCTAGGTCCTGCACCGCTTCAACCGCAAAACTGCGGTCAGATTCTATGATTACTTTACTACACCCAACATGAGCCCCCAAATATAGGCCATTCCTGGTGGTGACTGTCCCCGCAGAGTCAACGTCTAAAACATGTGGTAAGAACCAATTGGTTGCTGCTAATGGTCCCATGGTCATCTTGGGCAACAACTCCAGTACCTCCTTGTAATTTTTTTGCAGCAGAAGATGCGTATACATTAAGTTTCACAGTTCTACGATTCGGCTTCTTCCACACATGTTCACTCTTTCTCTCTTGGATCCTTGGTGTTGAAGCTCTAATAAAATTAGTAGCCAAGGCCATGATGGAATATGCAGTTCGGTCGGTCGTTTGAATAGATTCTCCTTTGGCCAATTGTCTCTATTGCCACCAGATGTACAAGGATGCTATTCCAATAAGCTTCGGTTTTGATAACTCCTTAGTTCCTGTATATGATTTGGTGAGAGTCTCCATTGAGACTGGCCCTGATCTATCCTCTGTGACGGCTCGCTGACCAACCCCAAGCCGACCCAGTTATCTCCAAATCTCCTCTTCTTGGCAACATTTGAACAGAGAGTGTTGAACATCCTCCAAGCCAACCGAACACACTGGGAACTGAGGGATGCATGGTATATGGTGTCCTGCCAACAAGTCAAGACAAGGTAGAACTCCACGCATCACCTTCCAGAATAAATGCTTCAGTTTCCTAGGTACTCACAAGTGCCAACACTTCTCATCGTGTTAATTCTTACAGTTCATTTCCCATCCGTCCTTACTACCTAAACCCCATGCTAGTGCTCCAATTCTCGGTGATACGCTGATCGTACAGAAAATGTTCCGGAGCAAGTATAATGCCATCCCACAAAGTCATCAAAGGATTGCATATTAAGCGGTATCTGGAGAATTATTTGCACATCTATTGGAGAGAAAACATCTCGAATTAGAGCTTCATCCCACTGCCCGATATGCGGGTCAATCACCTCTTCTATTTTCGTCAACATAGTTGCCCCCTTGGTGTAATAACTTTTCTAGATACACTTGTCGGGATCCATGGGTCCTGCCATATGTTTATTCGTGACCCACTTCCAACCCTCCATATGCACCCCTTCATGAAGGTTTGAATGCCTACAACTATATATACTTTTTCATGTATATGAAGATCCATTTTTTGGCCCCGCCATTAATATATTTCCATCAGGATA
Source organism: Triticum urartu (assembly GCF_003073215.2). NCBI lineage: Eukaryota > Viridiplantae > Streptophyta > Magnoliopsida > Poales > Poaceae > Triticum > Triticum urartu. Next base: position 179,122,999 of record NC_053028.1, on the reverse strand, counting down.
ATATTTTACACTCAGAACACGTGCACACAAAAATTATGGGTTTTGGATTAGTCACCAACACTGTTTTGTTAACATAAGAAGATTAAAACCGTGAAGGTCTCTAAATCCCAATTCCCCTCTATTCTTCGGAACACACAACTTCCCCCATGCAAACCAACACATTCTTTTTTTCTACTAATTGTCACCTCGCCTAAACCCAAAAATTTCATTTGTAATTGATTTGCAGATTCCTTTAGGCAATTTAAACACTGGCATGGTATAAGAAGGAATTGCTTGGGCCACAGATTTCACCATAATTTATTTTCCCCATGTTGAATTTTTTTTCTCTTTCCATCCTTTCAAGCGCTGACATATTCTGTCAATAATATGCTGAAAACAATTGGTCCTATCAATTCCAACCATACTTGGGAGGCCCAAATATGTGGCAGATAGAGCTTTTGTGACAATATTCAATTCCCTGCAAACATCCTCTCTGACAAGGACAATAGTATTGGGGCCTGGAGTTACCCAAGTACATAGATTGCCTTTTTTCCTTATTCACTTCACCTGGGTTATGGCCTCGCACTCTACCGAATCTACCACCCCATCCACCAAAGTCAGAACTCCTTCCGCTTCCTTTGCTAGTTAGTGTGTTATAATTAACATTGTCAAAATTGACTAGGAGCCAATTCCTCCACTCACAATCTTCTCGTTCATGTAGTACATCTCCACATTAAGTGACCAAGTGTCCAACTAGCCCATAGAAATAACAAAAATTTGATAGTCGTTCATACTCCAGTCCATTTTTTTGCTCTCCTTAAGAGTAATAGGAACGAGCCGAACAAGTGGCGTGTCCAGTTCAATGAACATCTTGGCCCTGATATGCTTTGTCCGATTTATGCGTCCCTCGTTAGCAATCACCTTGAATGGAGGTTTTCCAACCTTTTTGCAAGATTTTCCTTCTGCTCCTTCTTCTTCATTAGCCTTTTTGGGACACCCATTACGCAAGCCAAGACTGCAATATGATCTAGTTTGTACCCATCCATACTTGTAAACCCATCGTACTCATCAATCACCACTGCAGAAGTTTTGAATTGCCATGGGACACCTCCCTAAAGGAAATATTCCCTAGAGGCAATAATAAAGTTGTTATTTATATTTCCTTATATCATGATAAATTTTTATTATTCATGCTAGAATTGTATTAACCAGAAACTTGATACATGTGTGGATACATAGACAAAACAAAGTGTCCTAGTATGCCTCTACTTGACTAGCTCGTTAATCAAAGATGGTTATGTTTCCTGACCATAGACATGTGTTGTCATTTGATGAACGTGATCACATCATTAGAGAATGATGTGATGGACAAGACCCATCCGTTAGCTTAACATAATGATCGTTTAGTTTTATTGCTATTGCTTTCATCATGACTTATACATGTTCCTCTGACTATGAGATTATGCAACTCCCGAATACCGGAGGAACACCTTGTGTGCTATCAAACGTCACAACGTAACTGGGTGATTATAAAGATGCTCTACAGGTGTCCCCGATGGTGTTCGTTGAGTTGGCATAGATCGAGATTAGGATTTGTCACTTCGTGTATCGGAGAGGTATCTCTGGGCCCTCTCGGTAATGCACATCACTATGAGACTTGCAAGCAATGTGACTAATGAGTTAGTTACGGTATGATGCATTATGGAACGAGTAAAGAGACTTGCCGGTAACGAGATTGAACTAGGTATGATGATATCGACGATCGAATCTCGGGCAAGTAACATACCGATGACAAAGGGAACAACGTATGCTGTTATGCGGTTTGACCGATAAAGATCTTCGTAGAATATGTAGGAGCCAATATGAGCATCCAGGTTCCGCTATTTGTTATTAACCGGAGATGTGTCTCGGTCATGTCTACATAGTTCTCGAACCCGTAGGGTCCGCACGCTTAACGTTCACTGACAATTTGTATTATGAGTTATGTGATTTGATGGCCGAAGTTTGTTCGGAGTCCAGGATGAGATCACGGACATGATTAGGAGTCTCGAAATGGTCAAGAGGTAAAGATTGATATATTGGACGAAGGTATTCGGACACCGGAAAGGTTTCGAGACGTTTCAGATATCTATCGAGGAACCGAGGGGTTACCGGACCCCCCCGGGAAGTTATGAGCCCTAATGGGCCATAAGGGAGTAGGAGAGGGAAGGCCACAAGGTGGCGCCCCCCCAGGGAAGTCCGAATTGGACTAGGGGAGGGGGAGCCCCCTTCCTTTCACTCTCCCTCTCCTTCCCTCCTTCCCCTTGTTGGAATAGGAAAGGGGGGCGAATCCTACTTGGACCAGGAGTCCAAGTAGGACTCGCCCCCTTGGAGCACCCCCCTTGGGCCGGCATCCTCCCTCCTTTATATTCATGGGAGGGGGCACCCCAAAGGCACACCAAGTCTTCTCTTAGCCGTGTGCGGTGCCCCCCCTCCACGGTTACACACCTCGGTCATATCATTGTAGTGCTTAGGCGAAGCCCTGCGCCGGTAACTTCATCATCACTGTCAACACGCCGTCTTGCTGACAAAACTCTCCCTCGTCCTCAACTAGATCAAGAGCTCGAGGGACGTCATCGATCTGAATGTGTGCTGAACACGGAGGTGCCGTACGTTCGGTGCTAGATCGGTTGAATCGCGAAGAAGTTCGACTACATCAACCGCATTACTAAACGCTTCCGCTTTCGGTCTACGAGGGTACGTGGACACACTCTCCCCGCTCGTTTCTATGCATCTCCTAGATAGATCTTGCGTGATCATAGGTAATTTTTTTGAAATACGGTGTTCCCCAACAGTGGCATCCAAGCCAGGTCTATGCGTAGATATTATATGCATGAATAGAACACAAAGAGTTGTGGGTGATAATAGTCATACTCCTTACCACCAATGTCATACTTTGATTCGGCGGTATTGTTGGATGAAGTGGCCCGGACCGACATTACATGACCGCATTCGTGAGACTGGTTCTACCGATGTGCTTCGCACACAGGTGGCTGGCGGGTGTCTGTTTCTCCAACTTTAGTTGAATCGAGTTTGACTACGCCCGGTCCTTGTTGAAGGTTAAAACAACACACTTGACAAAAAATCGTTGTGGTTTTGATGCGTAGGTAAGAACGGTTCTTGATAGAAGCCCGTAGCAGCCACGTAAAACTCGCAACAACAAAGTAGAGGACGTCTAACTTGTTTTTGTAGGGCATGTTGTGATGTGATATGGTCAAGACATGATGTGATATAATTTGTTGTATGAGATGATCATGTTTCGTTAAAGTTATCGGCAACTGGCAGGAGCCTTATGGTTGTCTCTTTATTGCCTAAGATGCAAGTGCCATATAATTGCTTTACTTTATCGCTATGCAATAACAATAGTTGCAAAAGCAATAGTTGGCGACACGACCATGTGACGACACGTTGATAGAGATCAAGATGATGGAGATCATGACGGTACTTTGGAGATGGAGATCAAAGGCACAAGATGATAAATGGCCATATCATGTCACATATTTTGATTGCATGTTATGTTTATCTTTTATGCATCTTATTTTGCTTAGTACGACGGTAGCATTATGAGATGATACCTTACTAAAATTTCAATATATAAGTGTTCTCCCTGAGTATGCACCGTTGCGATAGTTCGTCGTGCCGAGACACCACGTGATGATCGGGTGTGATAAGCTCTACGTTCACATACAATGGGTGCAAGCCAGTTTTGCACGTGCAGAATACTCGGGTTAAACTTGATGAGCCTAACATATGCAGATATGGCCTCAGAACACTGAGACCGAAAGGTCAAATGTGAATCATATAGTAGATATGATCAACATAGAGATGTTCACCATTGAAAACTACTCCATCTCACGTGATGATCAGACATGGTTTAGTTGATATGGATCACGTGATCATTTAGATGACTAGAGGGATGTCTATCTAAGTTGGAGTTCTTAGGTAATATGATTAATTAAACTTTAATTTATCATGAACTTAGTCCTGATAGTATTTGAAAATTATGTTGTAGATCAATAGCTCACGTTATAGCTCCCCTTTTATTTTTGATATGTTCCTAGAGAAAAATAAGGTGAAAGATGATAGTAGCAATGATGCGGACTGGATCCGTGATCTGAGGATTATCCTCATTGCTGCACAGAAGAATTATGTCCTTGATGCACCGCTAGGTGACGGACCTATTGCAGGAGCAGATGCAGACGTTATGAACATTTGGCAAGCTCGGTATGATGACTACTTGATAGTTTAGTGCGCCATGCTTTACGGCTTAGAACCGGGACTTCAAAAAGTTTTGAATGCCACAGAGCATATAAGATGTTCCAAGAGCTCAAATTGGTATTTCGGACTCATGCCCGAGTCGAGAGGTATGAGACCTCTGACAAGTACTTTGCCTACAAGATGGAGGAGAATAGCTCAACCAGTGAGCATGTGCTCAGAATGTCTAAGTATTAGAATCGCTTGAATCAATTGGGAGTTAATCTTCCAGATAAGATAGTGATTGATAGAGTTCTCTAGTCATTATCACCATGTTACTAAAACTTCGTGATGAACTATAATATGCAAGGGATGACGAAAACGATTCCCGAGCTCTTCGTGATGCTAAAATCGGCAAAGGTAGAAATCAAGAAAGAGCATCAAGTGTTGATGGTTAACAAGACCACTAGTTTCAAGAAAAAGGGCAAAGGAAAAGAAAGGGAACTTCAAGAAAGAATGGCAAGCAAGTTGTCACTCCCGTGAAGAAACCCAAAGCTAGACCTAAGCCTGAAACTGAGTGCTTATACTGCAAAGCGAATGGTCACTAGAAGAGGAACTACCCCAAGTATTTGGCGGATAAGAAGGATGGCAAAGTGAAAGGTATATTTGATATACATGTTATTGATGTGTACTTTACTAGTGTTCATAGTAACCCCAGGGTATTTGATACCGGTTCAGTTGCTAAGATTAGTAACTCGGAACAGGAGTTACAAAATGAACAGAGACTAGTTGAGGGCGAAGCATCGATGTGTGTTGGAAGTGATTCCAAGGTTGATAAGATCACCATCGCATACTCCCTCTACCTTCGGGGTTAGTGTTGAACCTAAATAAATGTTATTTGGTGTTTGCGTTGAGCATGAATATGGTTGGATCATGTTTATTGCAATACGGTTATTCATTTAAGCCAGAGAATAATTATTGTTCTGTTTACATGAATAAAACCTTCAATGGTCATACACCCAATGTGAATGGTTTGTTGAATCTCGATCGTAGTGATACACAAATTCATAATATTGAAGCCAAAAGATGCAAAGTTAATAATGATAGTGCAACTTATTTGTGGCACGGCCGTTTAGATTATATTGGTGTAAAGCGCATGAAGAAACTTCATGCTAATGGGCTTTTGGAATCGCTTGATTATGAATCACTTCATACTTGCGAACCATGCCTCATGGGCAATATGACTAAAAATCCGTTCTACGGAACAATGGAGCGAGCCACTGACTTATTGGAAATAATACATACTGATGTATGCAGTCCGATGAGTGTTGAGGCTAGCGGCGGGTAACGTTATTTTCTGACCTTCACAGATGATTTGAGCAAATATGGGTATATCTACTTAATGAAACATAAGTCTGAAAGATTTGAAAAGTTCAAAGAATTTCAGAGTGAAGTGGAAAATCATCGTAACAAGAAAATAAAGTTTCTATGATCTGATCGTGGAGGCGGCTATTTGAGTTACGAGTTTTGGTCTTCATTTGAAACAATGTGGAATAATTTCGCAACTCATGCCACCTGGAACACCACATCGTAAAGGTGTGTCCGAACGTCGTAACCGTACTTTATTAGATATGATGCGATCTATGATGTCTCTCACCGATTTACCACTATCGTTTTGGGGTTATGCATTAGAGACAGCTACATTCACGTTTAATAGGGCACCATCTAAATCCGTAGAGACGACACAGTATGAACTATGGTTTGGCAAGAAACCAAAGCTGTCGTTTCTTAAAGTTTGGGGTTGCGATGCTTATGTGAAAAAGTTTCAGCCTGATAACACTACAAAAAAACACTTCCGTGATGATACGTGTTTGTCACAGTAGGTCGCTTTTTTTTGTCATGCATGTACATCCATGACAAATTTATGACAAAATCAAGATAGTCATACCTGTGTTGTCGTAGAAGTGTTCCATGACATTACCAAAATTATCATCACGGAAGTGTCCACTTCCATGATGATAAATCGCGCGTCACAGAAGTGCTTTCGTCAAGGGTGACCGACACGTGGCATCCACCGTAACAGAACGCCGTTAAGCTATCGGGTCAGGTTTTGGATCCGATAACCCGTTAACAGCCCCGACCAATGGGAAATTTCCACATGTAAAATTCTTATTGGCCGGACGAAACACGTGTCTGCTCGTCAGTGGGTCAGATAGGCGCCTATGATACGTCGACACGTGGCACGGACCAACAAAGGCCCATTCCTGTGAAAAGGCCGTCCCATTTGACTTGGTCAAAAGGTGGCGGGCCGGCCCATGGAAAGCCTGTTAACGACCTGTTCGCATATAGCCCATTTACAGCCCGCTAACCCAAGGCCCGTTACGCCCTATCCGAATTATGCCCAGTAGCGTCATCCGGGCCATCCAATATGATTCCAGCCCATTTTCACTTCTGGCCCATGTATGGCCCATGACGTCTTTCGGCCCATATGAGGCCCTATGTAACTCTTGGCCTATTAACGGCCCGTGGTGAAACTGGCCCGTAATGAATAGTGTATCACTTTACACCCATTAACGGCCCGTGGTGAAACTGGCCCGTAATGAACAGTGTATCACTTTATACCCATTAACGGCCCGTTATTCCGTTGGGCCGTTTCCAGCCCATGTTATCTTTCGGCCTTCTCAGAGCCCGTTTATTCTTGGGCTCATTTCCAGCATTCGTTTACTTATGGCCCGTTACTGTCATTTTCTGCTTGTGGGCCAAATTCAGCCCGTGGTTACAGTCGGCCCGTTTGTGGTCCGTTAATATGTTGGGCCATTTTCATAGCGTCATCAAATACGACCTATTAACGATGGCCCATTACAGTCGGCCCATGAACGGACGATTCCAACTCTAACCCGTTTACGGCCATAATGCGGCCTGTTATTGGCCCATGTTTGGCCAATCGATCATACGGCCCGTATAAGGCCCATTGATGATACGGCCCGTAGAAGGCCCATTATTTCTACGGCCCATAGAAGGCCTACTGTTTCTACGGCCCGTAGAAGGCCCACTGTTTCTACGGCCCGTAGGAGGCCCAGTGTCACTACAGTAAATATTAGCCCATGGTTATTGTGGCCTAGTTTTACAAAATAGGTTATTGCAGCCACTAGTTAACCGCGGAAAAAGAACTACAATGACTACAAGCAAATAAATAAACAAGACAACAAGGAAATAAATAAGCAAGCAACTAACGCTAGGCTATCACGGCTATTACACATATTACATCCACTGGGCATCAAAGTTCGCCACCAGTGCAAATATAGGGAACAAAGCAACATATCATATACACTAGCCGTCAAAATTGGCCACCAGTGCAAATAAACGCGGCAGCAAAACAAGAGCATAACTGAAACAACTTATAAGAGCTCAAGAAACGTTATCCTGGGTATCCACCATGCTGGCAATAAGCTTAGCAAGCTGATTAGCTTTGTCCTGTTTGGCGCTAAAATCCTCCAACGCTTGCTGTTGCACCAGAAAGTATGCATATGAATGCTCCAGGGACTTCCGCAGTCCTTCCGCTTCTTGTCGCAGCATAGCTGATCGATGTCTTTCAGGTTGTAGTTGAGACTCAAGAAACCGAACTGATTCAGACAGTGAGTTTGAATAGCTTGTGCAAGCGGTAGTGGCCAGTAACTCCAACACTAAACCAAGATAGGATGTGTCACTATCCTGAACCTTATCTGCATTACTTCCTTTACCGTTGCTTAATAAGGCACTCTTCCCCAATATTCTGTCAGCATTCTAAAAGAAGAAACAAGCAGACACATAACAAGTTTAGCATGTACTAGTATATGAAACTCATTTCGGTGAACCAGTTCATTAGTAAGGTGGACAGGATTAAACTACCAAGTCTTCTATTGCCAAGTACTAGTACATAATAAAAGCATCAAACAAACATATATCTATGTCCTATGGTAGCAATGGAATCTTAAATTAGAACAGTTGTTCTTCAGGTTTAGGCACTTGTTCTACATGAACAGAGTACAATAAGACGCAAGAATATAATACTTAAAAATAGAAAATGAGCTCATAGACCTTACCACATTCTTGGTTCGGGACCAGTATAGAACAAGGCGTTCCCAGTCATCGTCCAGTAAATGTGTCGCAGGAGAACGTAAGGGAATTTGATGAGTTTCTTTGCCGGTGAAGTACGTTTTCTTCAGGTAATTCCGGTACTGCCACCAAGCATTCTTGAAGATAGCAAAGGTATTAGCACAGGTTACCTCATCCTGAGTTTCCAAATCGGTCCTTCTCTATAGAGAAAAATGGGAAAATTTGCTGTATTATAACCATCATGGAGGTAGGATGTATGGGACGAAGCAAAATAATTGCCATGAATAACATTACTTACACATAACTCCTGGACAAACACCTGCAACTGGCATTTTCCTTCATCTTCAGTATAATATTTCCAAGATGGGAAGATACGCACATATGATTTAACAACATCAAATGCGATAGATGCTAAACTACGACTAGCTGGTTGTGCTTCCTCCACAGGAATAGGCGTACTAACTGGTGGAGTTGGGGTTCGCCGTGATAGTACTGGCCCTTTGGGCACTGGAGCTGCCTTACTAACTGCTCTTGTTTGGGAGCTCTGTGGTGGAGATGGTGCTGTGTCAATAGGAACTGGGTTACTATCGGCTGGGGTTGGGGTTAGATTGGGTGAAGCTGGTTCTCTGTCCATCGTAGTAGGGGTACAATCTACGAGAGTTTGGGTTATGTGTGGTAGGGCTGGTTCTTGTGCATGTACAACCGGGGTGCTATCTCCACCAAGAGGTAGCATTGTTTTATTTGAAGACCGTGTTTTTAGTCCGCTAGATACTGGCATCACCCGCTCCAATTCAAATGGCTGATAAACAGGAAACATAGTTGAATGTACAGACATTGTATGAGAGACAGATGCAATAGATAGTGTGGAAAAAAGAGGGCATGAAATAGTTGACATGTATATTGTTTAACTAAAACGGATAGCATGACATAATTTCACATATATGATGTCTATCTAAACTGGATAGCATAGTATAACATAATTCAAAGATATGATGAATAACTAAACATGATCGCATGACATAATTCACCTACATGTTATCTAAGTAATCAGGATCGCATCATTTAATTCACATATGTGATTTATATGCTAAACAGAGGGCATTCGATATGATGTCTGAACTAAGAACATGGGGTTGAATATTGTGTATATGATGTCTAAACTATGCAATGCAAGACACCGTATACATGATATGAGTAGTATAACCGTGCCAAGTTAGAGCATACACCTCAGTGGGGGAATAGGACTGGTCATTTGTCTCTGAATCCATCTCTGAGGAGCTATCGGGACCCAACAAGAGATCTGCTTCGACAGGTAGCACTGTCTGCTCTGAAGGCCTTGTTTTCACTCCAGATTTTTCCATCTCCCACCCAAATGGCTGATTCACAGGAAGAGTAGTTTAATGTACAAACATTGTCGACAAATGGAAATGTAATGAAGAAAAGGACGGGCAAGATATCATTCAAATATATGATGCCTGGTTAAACAGGATGGCATTGCACATTTCACATATATTATGGCTGGCTAAAAGACATGAGACTGCATAATTCCCATATATGATATAGAAACTAAACAAGTGGCATTACAGAACATGTCTAAACTAAGCAGATGACATATATGATGTCAAAAGTAGGCACTGCAAGGCAACATATGCATGATATGACTAACATCATCATGCCAAGGTAGAGCAAACACCTTGGGGGGTAAATAGGAGTGGTCAGCGGCGTCCGAATCCGCCTCAGAACAGATATCTTCCTCTGTATTACAATCTGGAGAGGGGTGGGGAGGGTTTGCCATTGAACCCACCATGGAGCGATGTCTGCATGACATTGTATTGCCGCGCAAAACTCTTCTCTTTTTCTCTACATGTTCAGCATGACTGTGTACAATATCTGACATGCATACGAAAAAATATGGTGAGATTATGTAAGGAGAGCATGCAAAAATTTAGAGTGATGGTAACAAACAGTGGATCGATATTTTTCCGTTGAACCAAAATAGCCCTAATGGGTCGACATGAATGTATAGTAATAAGTGATGCAACAAGTGTACAACCTCTTTGCCATAGCCGTGTCGACCTCATCATCATTGGGTTGGTCGCTGAAGCAGTTGAGGCAGTGGTGGCTGTCGGAGGTGTGGAGGAAGATCTGAGGAATCTGTAGATGGCGTCCAGGGCACTGCCCTGTTGTGACAGATCGTTCTGTCGTTGGAGCAGCTCCGGTGAGCCGTAAGACGTCAAGGCTGAAGCAGCACAAGACAGACATCATAAATCTCAAGTGGGATTCTAATAGCATCTCCAATAGATGATGTAAAATGGATGTAAAATTAACATCACCAAAAACCACCTGACTAAAATAGATGAGGTAAAAACTGTTGACTCTGAACTTAACTGTCGAAACTAAAATTTACTGTGGAACCTGAATGCTACTGTCGAAACTGAACGCAATGGTAGCAGAGAGGCACTTGACATGTAGTTTAGGGAGGGCCTGCAGTTCATCTTCAACCTGCACCCCCCTGAGCCGCCAGCCACCACTGGTCGAACCACCGGCCCCAGCACCGCCTTGCCGCCCTGAAACAACTCACCATCGCCGCCCCGGCCAGCCCTCTAGGCCCCCGCCCCACCCTGAACCCTAAGATAGATAGTGGGGTACATCTCCGGCGAGCCCCTGTCCCCGCTGTGGGTGGTTCTTCCATAACTTCGGCGAGCCCCCCCAACCCGTGAAAATCGACTGACCCAAAATTCGATTTAGTCGACTAAAGTGTGGCTTAATTGGAGCAGAGCAGCAGCACGAGCGAGGGGGAGAGTAGCAGCAGCTAGGCGAGCGAGCGATCGAGCGAGAGCCGGAGCAGCAGCAGCAGATCCGGCTGGTATGGACGCCGCCGCCGAAGGGGCCTCGCACTGGGGGAGAGCCGCCATGGAGATGTCGCCTGCGGCGCCGGCTTCAAGGTAGCCGCTCCATGGGGGTGCAGGATGGAGCACCGTCGGCGCCGGGAGGTCGAGTTAAGGATAAGGTGCGATGCGATGAGTGTACAACCTCTTTGGAGGCCGAGTAGGCCTCGGCTTCGTCCGAGGAGTCGGTGAGGATGCTGTGGTTCCGGTGGAGCAGGTTAAGGCGGCGCCGTGGGGATGGAGCAGCCGTGATAGACAGGCGATCATCGAAGAGGACAGGGCGGCTGAACCAGCGGTACGGCGAGATGGACAACGGATCCTCATCCGGGGAGGTGGACGAGGGACGTCGAGCTGTTGCGGTGGACGACATCGTCGGGGAAGAGGCTCTGGCTTGGCAGCGGTGACGTGGCGGACGGAGGAGGGTGGGGTTTCGCGGCTGGAGCGGAGAGGTTATGGCGGCCTGGGATTTCGAATGGCGAAAAGGGGGCGATGGGAGGGGGTGAGGCATGACTTAGGAACGCGCTTGTCCAAAATGTAGGGTGTGTTACAAAAGTACCCCCCACCGATTTGAACTAGCGGCCCTTTTGGCTCAGGGTTAGAAGGGGGATTTCGCGTGTCGGGATTTGGCAGCTAGAGGGAGTTTTCGCGCGTGTTGTAATTTCGGGATAGCAAGGCGCGGGTTGTGAAGGCGGCAGTTTTGGGAGCACGATATCTGAATTTTCGGGATATAACAAGACGCGGGTTGAATTTTAGGGACAAGCCTAATGTGTAGTAATATTGTACTTGTACGTACCAAATCAATTCGCACTTCCCTCAACCAAAAAGAAAACGAAAAAAATAAAACTATTCACACCACACAAAGAGAGAGTCTTGTCCCGTTTTACTATACAAATGCTATTCAAAGCTACTCCCTCCTTCCATCTATATAGGGCCTAATGCGTTTTTCGATGCTAACTTTGACCAAATATTAGAGCAATGATATATGACATGCAACTTACACAAAGCACACCGTTAAATTCGTCTGTGAAAGGTTCTTTCAATGATATACTTTTCAGATTGTGCATGTCATGTACTATTAATCTTGTCAATAGTCAAAGGCGGTCTTAAAAATCTCATTACGCCCTATATAGATGGAAGGAGGGAGTATGAATCCATGTTATATCCGATTAAATTTTTTTGCTTGCTGTATAATGCATGTAACCTACCCATACCAACATTTTAGTGCATTCCAAATGTCTATACTACCGCTACAATTCGAACTAAATTTGAATTCGTTTCTCTATTTCAATAAGAATCTACAATCATGATTGTTGCCAACTTCAACCATCATAGTTTCCTTGCTATCCGCCAGATATAAATCAGACGGCCTATAATGCAGGATGGCAGGCACACCATCATCAACAACTCCGTTTTTTATATGAGTAGAGATAAAATATATTAAATGTAGTATACCATGTTCATAACCACACCATGTGTATCACCGTTATATATATTCACACATCCGTCGGTTTGAAACACTATGATAAATTCTTCAAATATCCGAATTCGCTTTTTATAATGAAGTATATATGATCTCTATTCGTCTTTTACACCCACACAACCCTCTTATGTTTGTAGCTAGCGCTAACTTTCTCTTGTGCATGCACACGCCCGCATCCCTCTCACCGTCCCTCAGCATTCTCTAGCTCCATCGCACAAATTCGTCTTTTCACTTTAGGTCGTTCACCCACGGTGTGTGTAGGCCCCCAGCTCCTTCTTTACGGCACATGGATCGATATGCCTCTCTAGCCAGGTGTGCCTAGCACAAACACAAGCTTCCCCTCTTCTCTTGTCACCGTCCATGCCTCACTCCCACCACTCTTTTCATCGTTCTCGTACTCGCACACCCCTCCCCCTCGATATAGTATGCCTCTCGTACCACCTCCTACATGCATCCCTCTCTCTCTATCCTTCTCCTCGTGTCTCATTTGCTTCTAACACACACATGCATGTATACCGATCGATCTCCCAACATATACCTAGATCGACTTTAACTACCCCCCATCGATGGACGTACCTCACAAGTTATGTCTCTCCTTTCTCTTACAAGGGCGATTGATCTTTCTATGTAGTTACGTCTGCTTACCACAGCCACATCGTCCCCCCTCATCATTCGTGCATGCCTCCTGACCCGTCTCTCACACGCACGTGCTCAGACAACAAGCATCCATCTCCTCTCTTATTGATATTGCGCGCGTGCCCTCCGTTTGTCTAGCAAGCCTATCCCACCATTTGTTAGAAGCAACTCCACTACCACCCCCTCCAACACTCTAGCTTTGTCTTTCTCCCAACCTTATTCATCTCCTGCACATATGCATGGATGTCGATCGATCTCCCTTAATACATGAGGCAGATCGATCTCCTTAATACATGAGGCAGGCCTCTCTCCTCCTCCACACATATACCAGCCATTGTACCTCTATAGTTAATTGGGCCTCCCTCTTCCCCCACCACACACCGATAGTCGAGCGCTGCAGGTAGGTATCCATGCCACAGAGACAAACTGCACATGTCCCATCTCACGTTCCAGTAGGCCAACCACTCTATGTCTTTGACGTGGGCACACACAAATTCGATGGCACTCTTTATCGATCGCGCGCGCGCACGCACACACACACACATCATCCCTCTCTTCGATTCTATGGACACCTCAAGCCGATGATACCTCCACTCTCTTCTCGTGGATCGCCCCCTATATATATGTTATATTCAGGACTCTATTTCACACACATTGCATATGTTAAATTTTTTGATTGACCCCCCCCCCCCAAAAAAAACTCTCAAGAACCCACACACTATATCTCTCTAGGTTTGTATCTCTCTCACACAACCCCACGTAGGTGGTGTACGTATACAAGAAGAGAATAGGTGCACCGTGCACGTACTCACGCTTCGTGCCCAGCCACACCCGCGCGGGTACACGGTGGAGCTTATTTCTCCGCAGAAGCTGAATTTGTTTTTGAAACATCAAGTGGCCAGAGACTCGAAAACTTATTTGCCCATTAGTGACTTGTTAGGGCGGTGGATTTTAGTTTGTACGATAATGCTGCATCCACCTAAAGTAACGAAAGTTCTTACGTAAACTTCCTAGTAATTCCCTCTTCGTAGGTGCAGCATTACTCCTAACATTTGTAATATCAGTTTGAAACTTGTAATATTGCCATGTCCTATTCCTGCGTTTTCAAAATCCCGCGAATCAAACAGGTCCTGAGTTGGTGATGATGTTGTGCCTCCCATCTTTCACCAATAGCCATCAGATCTAGATCTGACGCATACAAACCAAGCTTCTCCATTTTTGCAAAAAGATGCCCGCACTTGTTCCATATTTACAAACAACTCCTTGGCTCTCACAATCTAGGAGTAGAAGGCCGTGGAAAAATCTGGCGCGATGGCCGCTGCCGGAGCCATCCACCCCCAATCTTGGTGTTCCGTGCAATGCACGGGCATCTACGCATGGGAAATTATGTCGAACAGGGCTAGTTCTAAGCAGGCTAGCTCTACAGCCATGATGATAGTGACTGCAGACAGTGAGGTTGACTATGGTATGCCGAACATGGCGCCTATACTCAGGTGTCATCTCCGGCGTAGGGTCTTGTCACTTCACTGTGAGGAGCACCACGTAATAATTTGACCAACGGGTAGTACAGTGCTAGTACTCCTACTACTACATTGGTAGTACTACTACTAGTACTAGTAGCACCACCGTCTGGATTTAGGAGTACTACCACGTCCACTGGCACCGAGGAACGTCTCCAGGTAGTATTGCTTGAGGCTGCTAGGGCGAGGGGCCGCTTGGACGACAGCTTCGTCTCCTTGTTCGACGAGGTCCTCGTCGGTTTCCTCGACAAGTTCACCATCGTCAAAAGCTTGCGGACAACTTTGACGTAAGCCTCCAGCCGACGCGCCCAGGCTCTACGATGCCCGCCACCCTCAACGGCCACTATGGTAACAACCTCTTCGACGCACTGGTGGCCCTGCGACTGCCCGCCGTCGCGTCGGAGAATGTCCACCTCGAGGTCGCGCTCGCCGCGCAACGCCTGGCGCAACAAGACACCATCGACATAATCACCCACGTCTACGCGCAAATCGTCCACAAGGACTACTACATGCAAGAGGAGGACGATAGGACGCTGGCCTTCTTGGAGCACAGGGCAACCTTGGACAACACTCTTCAGAAGCACGTTGAGCTCGCCGCCAACGCCGCTGCTCCTCACACGTCGGTTGGTGACCCGGCGCACTAGGGCGTGAGGATGTCATTGAACGTTGATGGATCCGTATGTATTTTTATCTTTCCGTCAAATCCATGTAGTAGTATATGATACTACAATAATTATCTTACATGTCGCATCAACTTCATAATTTTCGTACGTACTCCATGCATGAACGGCGCCAGAACCAAACTTCTCATTACTCTAGGAAAAATTGTTATTTTCTATCTATCGGTCGTGCCATGGAGCAGAACCAAATTTTACAAGTTACGAGTTCAAAAGGAAAAGCCTACCGTGTTCGTGTCGCACCCCCACACGGTTGGTCCGACACGCCGCTCAAGCGGGAATGCGTGCGGTGTTGCATTTTCACTTACAAGTGGGACCGCAGATGAGCAAACCGACTATCGGCAAACCCCCACCCCGCCCACCACGCGATGGCTGAGAAAACAGGAGGGAGAAGAGATGGATGTAGCATGGACTCCAAGAAAATTTGTGCCGGATGGGACTCGTGTGGGTGGCGTGTGCCGTACTACTAGACGTGAATGCTACTGAGTTATGGCCCATGCCACCCCACTATATCGAGCCTATATCGAGGTACGTAGAACAAATTTCCCGCAGTCCGTGCTCAGCCCTCCTCTATCTCTCTTCTCAGCCAGCCAGCGGACGCGTGGAGCCCATCGTCTGTTTACTCACATGCGGCCCCACATGTCAGTGAAAACGCAAGAGGACCCACTGAACCTGCACATCTTTCACCTCGACGTGCTGGTGATGAAAAACAAATCCAATAAAGATCTTCGGTGGCTGCTTTTGGAGTTACTCAAGAGTAGTAAGATTCTATTTACAGTTTAACCCAAGATGCACATCTCGTGGCTTCAACTACAACTCTATTTTCTTTCATGACACGACCTGGATGCTGGATTTCCCACGTGTCGGCAAAAGGAGGAAGAACCCGACCAAATCTTCGGTTCTGCTCTCGGATGAGATTAGTGAACTTGTTGATACTCCTACTAGAATAGAGGCTAGACATGAGACTAGATGCGAGGAAGCAACGTCTACTTCTTTACACTCGAAGAAGAAAGAAGCACGCAAGATCGAGCCTCCGCAGATCAACAATGAATGCATCGAGAAGGCACTAATCCAACTTACAGGAGTAGTAAAATGTATTCTTGTGGTTCTTGTTTTCTTTGGTCTTGCTTTTCTAGTCAAAATTATCGTTGGAGTTCGTGCAAAATGGAGGTCCATTTGGGGTCGTGCGTTGGAGTTGGCCTTACAAGTGGGACCGCAGTTAAGGAAACCGACTATCGGCAAACCCCCACCTCACCCGCCGCGCGATGGCTGAAGTTAGAGAAATGACGAGGTTGAAGAGATTGCTCTAGCACGGACTCCAAGAAATAATATGGTGTCAGATGGATGTCGTGGTGGTGGCGTGTGCCATACTCCTGGACGTGAATGCTTGTTCTGGCCCATGCCACCCTACTACTCCTACTACTTACTCCTACTAGTATATAGTATACTAGTATCGAGGATTCGAGGTGCTGGTTACGTACAACAAACACATTAACATATGGCTACAGTAAGTTTATCACAGGCATATCATTTTATTACATACAACAGGTCATCAACCCACATCGACAACGATGATACATTATAAATACTAAAGTTTTCACCACACAACAAATAACAAGCCATGAAATTAACTTCAACTCAACCATTCCGCGGCGTTGGAAACACTTGCTTTGAACCACAAGTGATTCTCTGGGATGGGCCATCCATTGTCGATCTGGAGACCAACATAGGACTGATCATCCAGGCTGAAGCGGCCTACTATATCAGTACCAGGGTAGGGAACCACCCAAATGTCCGAGGTATAGACACAGTTGCTTCTCATAAATGTGTCAACAACAGTTGGATCACCTTTCACCATCATCGGATAGTTTTGTCCAAGGAAGAGCGAGTTTTCTCCAAGACTATCAATTCTGTGCCAGGGAGAAGGAGTTGGCGCTAGCACACTAGTATCCATCCCGAATACCATGCAACGGGTGTTGGAATAGGTCCGGAGAGTGCGACCATGGGAGACACCTGCTTCCTTAGCAGTAACATCATCAGTGGGCTGTATACACACAAGAAGAGGTTATCCATCGGAATTAGTTGCCAGGCGCCACAGAGTATATCGGCACTGCTCGTGATCATCACCATCGGCATCTCCCCCTTGGTTATAAAATTTTTCAAGTATAGGTGGTGGGATATTCACAGGACCTTGGAACACACAAGAAGGTTAATTAGTAAAGGGAAACTTGCTAACCCGCATGCATGTGGATGAAACAATTATAATTACGGTGGAAGACAAACGTACCGAAACTACGAGGATACCATGCAAAAAGAGTGCCACGAGTGGTGGCAGCAAACACAAGGCCCTCGTATTGAATTGCATCATAGTACTCATTCGTGCACAGAAACTGATTTTTGAGCAATGTCCATCGAGTCAAACCACTAAGGATGGAAACAAGCTTGTCGAAGATAGCAACAACTTCATAGTTGTTGTAATTCCAAGAGCGGTTGGGAACTCGACAAATTGCTATCTTCCGTAGAAGACAGTCACCATGATCGTATTCGAACGCGCGTACATTACCGGTGTGCTCAACCTCTGGGCAGTGTGCTGAGATTTTTGGAAGTGGAACCCGGTGACGAGTGTACACATTCACAAGTTCCCACTCGCAGTTGGACCCAATGTAAACAACCTAATCTCCATTTGCGCCCGCCCAAACCTTGCCCTCAAGCGATGGCATCTTAACATCATACGTATCATTATCAAGCGGCATCAACTTGCACAGGGCGAGGCCTCCGTCATGCCGGCGCCAGTCATCAGGGTCACGGCGAAGAAGATAGGGGAGATCAAACCGCTCCTTAACTCTTGGGTTCTTTGTAATGATGTTATTAGTTGAGTCAAGAATGGGCTTGAACGAACCTACCATGCTAGCCGAGGTGATGACGTCGCACCGATCAATGAGTTCCTCCGCCACGTCATCTTTCAGATCGGGGCAAGAATAACGGGGTCGTTTCCGGCCTGTTCCCTCCATGGAGAAGACGATCGAACAATGGCAGAAGAAAGGGTGAAGGGCTGAAGGAAAATGGAGGAGGGACAGGAAGAGCGTGCGACAGCAGTTCCAAATCAAGAGGGAAAGGCGAAGAGTCGGTGGACGGTTGCGAGTTTGCCACGGTTCACGAAGAGGCACCCCGGCCTACACGTCCGTTCGAAAATACTCCTACTACTCGCCGTCGTCTCACTGATATGTTGGAACGGGACCACATGTCAACGAAACATGGTGTGTAATTTCTCGTGCAAAATGCGATCTGGCCGCGTTGGCCCGAGGTGCCGCATTAGTTATCGACCTTTATTTTTTTAATGGCATGCCGATCAGTTTTGAAGCACCACTAACTGGTACTGTACGTCGAGAGGATGACAGCAGGGACCCGCCAAGGTCATGGCAGTACACAAGCAAGTGCCTCCTTATTTCAAGCCAATAAAAAAATGGCTCCTCCTAGTGGATTTCTGACATCTGGGTCCCATGCCATTGTCAACGTAGTCAATAAACGAGAGAATTGCACAACGAGCGGCTGACACCAGGGACCCAGCAGCTCGCCTAGTTATTTTTGTTTTGGGTTAATTTGATAAATGCCACTCCAAATCTGGTGTATCCGAGAAATGCCACTGCAATTTCCAAACTTTGAAAAATGCCATTTCTAGTGGCATTTTTCGAAGTCTGGAGTGGCGTTTTTCAAAGTTTGCAAACTGCAGTGGCGTTTTTCAAAGTTTACAAAAAATGCCAATGAAGTGGCATTTTTCAAAGTTTGGAAATTGCAGTGGCATTTTTATGAATCGCCATAATTGGAGTGGCATTTATCTAATTTGTTTTTGAGAGGAAGCAGGGTGTCAACTGGGCTATGCGGGACACTCTGGCCTATCTAGATAGCCTTTTCTTTTATGTTTACCACAGACCAACCCAGTAGTTTTTTCTTTCTGAAAATGGCTAGCCCAGTTCTTTTGTGATTTGTCAAGTAAGTCTCTTTATCAGGCCTGCTGGGTTGCAAATCTTTCAAGACGAGGAGAGCTTCATTCGGCTGGCCGAGAAAATGGCCTATCAGTAATGAGAAATGGGCTGTACATTTTTAAAACACATCAAACCGGCAATTATTTTCAAATATCTTTTTTTCATTTCGTGATTTTAAATTGCATTGATTTTTATGCGTGGACAATTTATTGGATTTTATATTGATATACATTTATTTTAAAAATCAGTCTGAATGTGACTCGAAATTTCGGGATTAAAAATAGTTCAGACCGCACCGACATATGAAAAATTTCGTATAATTTTTTAACCGTGGCCACAATATGGGCTGTAATGCTAACATAAAGAATACGGGCTCCAAAAAAACTCGTAAGAATTAGCAAATGGGCTGTAAATTATTTGAAATAATGGCAGATGGGATGTATGTTGTTTTCCACAAATTTGAGGCTTTCCACAGATGGCCTGTATACTGTTGGATGTCCATCCAACGGCCGTCGTGCTTCTTCAATCTCTGCTCTTCCTGCTCCAGCCGCTCAAACAAGCGCCGGCGGGACTGCCTGTTCCCTCCTCCCCGCGGCCGGCTGTGCTGCCGTGTAGGCCTCACCACCCCACCGTACTCCCATCGCTGGCCTAGCCATCCCTCTACTCACCCACACCTGCTGTTATTCTCCGGCGACGGCAGACGAACCAGTAAACCCTCGTACAGTCGTACTCCCCTCCGCGTGGGAAACAAAAACAACGGCCGGGTCTTCCCTTCCTCCGTGCCGTTCCCTTCCTAGGCCTCGCCGTCGTCCACCGCCCTGGTGCTCTCGGCGTGGCGTGGTCAGTGTGGTCAACGACCGACATGCATCTGAAGTGGACTGTACGTGGAGAGGCTGACAGCTGGGTCCACGGCCGCACGCAAGGAAATGCCTCCTTATTACGCGCAAAATAATGATTTCCTCCACCTGACATCTGGGACCCACCAAAATGGCCCCTGTATTTCGTGAAAAAAATGTTACCGCCGCTGACAGCTCGGACCCACCAGCTATATCTTCGCACGCAAGGAAGTGCC
Organism: Triticum urartu; assembly: GCF_003073215.2. Lineage (NCBI taxonomy): Eukaryota > Viridiplantae > Streptophyta > Magnoliopsida > Poales > Poaceae > Triticum > Triticum urartu. The sequence continues at coordinate 179,102,436 of NC_053028.1, read as the reverse complement.
TCCTTATTACGCACAAAAAAATGAATACTCCCCCTACTAGCTGGGACCCAGTATAGTGGGCCTACTAAGTTGACGGGACGAAGGGCTTTGTCAACTTAGTCAATATGCACGATTCTAGCTCGACTGATCATACGATGTCCATCCAACGGCCATACTGCTCCTTCAACCTCTGGTCTTCTTGCTCTAGCTGCCCAAAGCAGCGCCGGTCGTGCTGCCTGCTCCAGCCTTCCGTGGCCGGCTGTGCTACCGCGGAGGCCTCACCGCCCCCATACTACTCCCACCACTGGCCAGGGCATCCCTCCACTCCACTCACCCACACCCCCAGTTATTCTGCGGCCACGGCAGCGCAGTTGAACTAGTGAACCCTCATACTCCTCTCCGCGTGGGCATCCACTGCTGCGTCTTCCCCGGCTCCGCGTTGTCCCCTTCCTAGGCCTCGCCGTCATCCACCGCCGTGGTGCTGTCGGTGCGGCGTGGTCAATGTGGTCAACGACAGAATTCCATCGGAAGAATACTGTACGTGGAGAGGCTGACAGCTGGGTCCACGGCAGCCGCAAGGAAGTGCCTCGTTATTACACGGAAAATAATTATTCCTCCACCTCACAGCAGGGACCCACCAGACGCCCACCAGTATATCGCGAAAAAATGTTTGCCCCTGATTGCTGGGACCCACCCGACGGGCCACCGTATTTCGGGAAAAAAACATTTCCCCTGCTGTCAGCTCGAACCCACCGGAAGTGCCCCCTTATTACGCACAAAAAAATGAATACCCCCCTGCTAGCTGGGACCCACCTTAGTGGCAGGCTGACTTGTGGGCCTACTAAGTTGACGGGGACAGAGGGCTTTGTCAACTTAGTCAATATGCACGATTCTAGCTCCAGTGACCGTATGATGTCCATCCAACGGCCGTAGTGCTTCTTCAACCTTTGGTCTTCTTGCTCCAGCCGCCCAAACCAGCGCCGGTCGTGCCTCGTGCTCCTGCCTCCCGTGGCCGGCTGCGATGCGGTGAAGGCCTCACCGCCCCTACTACTCCCACCGCTGACCAGGCCATCCCTCTACTCACCCACACCCCCTGTTATTCTGCGGCGATGGCGGCCTCACACCGCAGCGAACCAGTGAACCCTCATACTCCTCTACGCGTGGGCATCCACTGCCGCATCTTCCCCGGCTCCGTGTTGTCCCCTTCCTAGGCCTCGCCGTCGTCCACCGCCCTGGTGCTCTCGGCGCGGCGTGGTCAACGTGGTCAAGGAACGGCTTCCATTGGACGTGGACTGTACGTGGAGAGGCTGACAGCTGGGTCCACGACCGCAGCAAGGAAGTGCCTCCTTATTACGTGCAAAATAATTATTCCTCCACCTGACAGCGGGGACCCATCGGACGGGCCACCGTATTTCATGAAAAAACGTCCCCCCCGCTGTCAGCTCGGACCCACCGGAAGTTCCTCCTTATTACACACAAAAAAATGAATACTCCCCCGGTTAGCTGGGACCCACCTTGCTGGGAGGCTGACTTGTGGGCCTACTAAGTTGACGGGGATGAAGGGTTTTGTCAACTTAGTCAATATGAACTATTCTAGCTCCAGTGACAGTACGATGTCCATCCAACGGCCGTAGTGCTTCTTCAACCTCTGGTCTTCTTGCTCCAGCCGCCCAAAGCAGCGCCGGTCGTGCCGCATGCTCCTGCCTCCCGTGGTCGGCTGTGCTGCCGCAGAGGCCTCACCGCCCCTACTATCCCCACCGCTGGCCAGGCCCTACAGCGACGGCAGCCTCACACCGCAGCCGAACCAGTGAACCCTCGTAGTCCTCTCCGCGCGGGCTTCCACTGCCGCGTCGTCCCCTTCCTAGGCCTCGCCGTCGTCCACCGCCGTGGTGATCTCCGCACGGCGTTGTCAACGTGGTCAAGGAACGACTTCCATTGGAAGAGTACTGTACGTGGAGAGGCTGATAGCTGGGTCCACGGCCACAGTCCAGTTTTTTCGTGATTTGCCAAGTAAGTCGCTTTGTCAGGCTTATTGGGCTGCAAATCTTTCAAGACGAGGAGAGCTTTCATTCGGCTGGCCGAGAAAATGGCCCATCAGTAATGAGAAATGGGTTGTACATTTTTAAAACACATCAAACCGGCAATTAGTTTCAAATATTTTTTTTTCATTTCAGGATTTTAAATTACATTAATTTTTATGCGTGGAGAATTTGTTGGATTTTATATTGATATACATTTATTTTTAAAATCAGTTTGAATGTGAGTCGAAATTTCGGGATTAAAAACAGTTCAGACCGCACCGACATATGAAAATTTTCGTATAATTTTTTAACCGTTGCCACAATATGGGCTGTAATGCTAACAAAAAGAATATGGGCTCCAAAAAAACCTTAAGAATTAGCAAATGGGCTGTAAATTATTAGAAATAATGGCAGATGGGTTGTATGTTGTTTTCCACAGATTTGAGGCTTTCCTAAAAAAAGGTTGACGCACAAGCACTGACTGTTGGATGTCCATCCAACGGCCGTCGTGCTTCTTCAATCTCTGCTCTTCCTGCTCCAGCCGCTCAAACAAGCGTCGGTGGGACTGCCTGCTGCCTCCTCCTCATGGCTGGCTGTGCTGCCGCGCAGGCCTCACCGCCCGACCGTACTCCCATCGCTGGCCTAGCCATCCCTCTACTCACCCACACCTGCTGTTATTCTCCGGCGACGGCAGACGAACCAGTAAACCCTCGTACAGTCGTACTCCCCTACGCGTGGGAAACAACTGCCGAGTCTTCCCTTCCTCCGTGTCGTCCCCTTCCTAGGCCTCGCCGTCGTCCACCGCCCTGGTGCTCTCAGCGCGGCATGGTCAACATGGTCAAGGAACGACTTCCATCGGACGTGGACTATACATGGAGAGGCTGACAGCTGGGTCCACGGCCGCAGCAAGGAAGTGCCTCCTTATTACGCGGAAAATAATGATTCCTCCACCTGATAGCTAGGACCCACCAGACGGGCCACTGTATTTCGCGAAAAAACGTTTCCCCCTGACTGCTGGGACCCACCAGCTACATCTTCGCATGCAAGGAAGTGCGTCCGGGCAAAAAAAAAAACGATTCGCCCCTGACTGCTGGGACCCACCAGCTACATCTTCGCAGGCAAGGAAGTGCCTGACAGCCGGGACCCACCTGGTCGAAGCGTACGTAGCGTTGTCATTCTGGTCGCGAACGTGTACGTACATACTGGTCGATGTAGAGGCGCGCACGTGTCGTAGTAGAGGCGCGCACGTGTCGTAGTAGAGGGGCGCACGTAGCATGTACACGTACGTACAACGGCCAGGGTGCAAGAAAGAAAATACGGCCACACATGTGTACATACGGGCGGGGTCTCGAACGCCTACTCGCGCATACGTACAGCGAGGGCTCGTGTACATGGCTGGGTCGGAACGGAGAAACAACGTCGTCGTCGTGTTCATGGGGAGGCAACGGAATGCGTCGTGTTCATGGGGAGGCAACGGAATGCGTCGTGTTCATGGGGAGGCAACGGAATGCGTCGTGTTCATCGGGAGGCAACGGAACGCGTGGGAGCCAACCGGCTGGGTCGGAACGGAATGCGTGGTCGTGTTCATCGGGAGGGCTTGGACAGAACATGCAATGGAAACGAGGCCTGGCGTACCGCACAATGGAGGAAACGGACCTCCTACATTCGGAACGGGGTCCTGTTGATCGGGAGGGGTGTGGCGTACCGGAAAACGGAGGAAACAGACCTCCTACGGTCGAAACGGGGGTCCTATTCATCGGGAGGGGTGTGGCGTACCGCAAAACGGAGGAAACAGACTTGTGTTGGAGCGCTACGATCGAAACGGGGGTCCTGTTCATCGGGAGGGGTGTGGCGTACCGCAAAACGGGACTCCACGGGATACTGTTCATCTCCACCGTCGACCCCCTCCAGCCTCCACGAGCTACTGTTCATCCACCGTCGACCTCCTCCAGCCTCCACCTACGACTGTTCATCCACGGGCTCCTGTTCATCCAGCCTCCACCGCGCGCTACTCCACCGGCTACCGTTCAACTAGCCCTCTCCACGGGCTCCTGTTCAACCACCCCTCCAAAGGCTACTGTTCATCCTGCCCTCCACCGTCTACTGTTCATCCTGCCCTCCACGGGGTGGTCCTGTTCATCCAGCCCTCCATGGGGTCCTGTTCATCCAGCCCCAACCGGCTTGATCGATCGGGGTCCTGTTCATCCAGAGGCAACACCACGGGGTCCTGTTCATCCACCCCCACCGGGAACTGTTCATCCACCCCCCCCGCAACGCTCACTGTTCATCCAGAGGCAGCATCGATCTGCTTCAGTTAGCAGCAGTAGCGAAGGAATCGTTTGATCGGGTTCAGTTAACAGCCATCGATCGATTGCTCGGGTTCAGTAATGCGTAGCCTACAGTGCAATCGCTCGGGTTCAGTTAGAGCCCAACGTCTCGCTCGGGTTCAGTTAGAGCCAACGCCTCGCACACACGCGCGTACGTGTACGAGAGAAACGCGCATCGCTCGGCCCCCGACCTCCCACCGTAACCGGGAACTCCCCAAAATTTTCCTCGCCCTCGCTTCTACCACGGTTTTTTTCGGCATGGACGGCCCAAAGAATGTCATGCAGCTGCATCTCCGGCCCGCCCAGGACGAAGAGCCCATTTTCTATCATGATTTTTTGTCATAGAAGTAGGAGCCCACCACATCTATGATGATACCGGGGTTTGTGACAATTATCGTCATAGAAGTGTCATATGTATGACAGAAAAAAAATTCGTTCGGCCCAAAATGTCATGGATGTGTCTTTTTTTGTAGTGCAATCTCGAACCCAAATCAGAGAAGTGTGTCTTCATAGGATACCCAAAATAAATTGTTGGGTATACCTTCTATCACAGATCCGAAGGCAAGATCTTTGTTGCTAAGAATGGATCCTTTCTAGTGAAGGAGTTTCTCTCGAAAGAAGTGAGTGGGAGGAAAGTAGAACTTCATGTGGTAATTGTACCTTCTCCGGAATTGGGAAGTAGTTCATCACAGAAATTAGTTCCAGAGACTCCTGCACCAATTAGTGAGGAATCTAATGATGATGATGATGAAACTTCAGATCAAGTTACTACCGAACCTTGTAGGTCAACCAGAGTACGATCTGCACCAGAGTGGTACGGTACTCCTGTTCTGGAAGTCATGTTACTAGACCATGATGAACCTATGAACTATGAGGAAGCGATGATGAGCCCAGATCCCGTTAAATGGCTTGAGGCCAAGAAATCTGAGATGGGATCCACGTATAAGAACAAAGTATGGACTTTGATTGACTTGCCTGATGATCGGCAGGCGATTGAGAATAAATGGAATTTCAAGAGGAAGACGGATACTAATAGTAGTGTTACTATCTACAAAGCTCGAATTGTTGCAAAAGGTTTTCGACAAGTTCAAGGTGTTGACTGTGATGTGATTTTCTCACTCATATCGATGCTTAAAAGTCTGTCCGAATCATGTTAGCAGTTGCCACATTTTATGAAATCTGGCAAATGGATGTCAAAATTGTATTCCTTAATGGATTTATTAAAGAAGAGTTGTATATGATGCAACCAGAAGGTTTTCTCAATCCTAAAGGTGTTCACAAAGTGTGCAAGCTCCAGCGATCCATCTATGGACTGGTGCAAGCATCTCGGAGTTGGAATATATGCTTTGATGAGTTGATCAAAGCATATAGTTTTATACAGACTTGCGGTGAAGCTTGTATTTACAAGAAAGTGAGTGGGAGCACTACAGACTTTCTGATAGGAATATGTGAATGACATATTGTTGATCAAAAATGATGTAGAATTTTCTGGAAAGCATAAAGGAGTGTGTGAAAGGAGTTTTTCAAAGAAAGACCTCGGTGAAGCTACTTACATATTGGGCATCAAGATCTATAAAGATAGATCAAGATGCTTGATAAGACTTTTGATGAGTACATACCTTGACAATATTTTCAAGGAGTTCAAAATGGATCAGTCAAAGAAGGAGTTCTTGTTGGGTAACGCAATAATTTCATAAAAGTTCCTACGAACACGCAAGATCCATCTAGGTGATGCATAGCAACGAGAGGGGAAGAGTATGTCTACGTACCCTCGTAGACCGAAAGTGGAAGCGTTATGAAACGCAGTTGATGTAGTCGAACGTCTTCACGATCCAACTGATCAAGTACCGAACGCACGGCACCTCCGTGATCTGCACATGTTCAGCTCGGTGACGTCCCTCATACTCTTGATCCAGTTGAGGCCGAGGGAGAGTTTCGTCAGCACGACGGCGTGATGACGGTGATGATGAAGTTACCGACGCAGGGCTTTGCCTAAGCACTACAACGATATGACCGAGGTGGAAATACGTGGAGGGGGCACCGCACATGGCTAAACAATCAACTTGTGTGTCTATGGGGTGCCCCCTCCCCCGTATATAAAGGGGGGAGGAGGAGAGGGCCGGCCTAGGAGGAGGCGCGCCCAATGGGGGGCAATCCTACTCCAAGTAGGTTTGCCCCCCCTTTCCTGTTCCTACTAGGAGAAGGAGGAAGGAGGAGGAGAGGAGAAGGAAAGGGGCGGACCCCCGAACCCTAAACTAATTTGGTTTGGTCCTGGGGGCCCGCCCCACCACTTGCCTGCTGCCCTCTTTCTCCACTAGGGCCCATTGACTCCCCGGGGGGTTCCGGTAACCTCCCCGTACTCCGGTAAATGCCCGAACTCATCCGGAACCATTCCGGTGTCCAAACATAGCCTTCCAATATATCAATCTTTATGTATCAACCATTTTGAGACTCCTCGTCATGTCCGTGATCACATCCGGGACTCTGAACTACCTTCGGTACATCAAAACACATAAAATCATAATACCGATCGTCATCGAACGTTAAGCGTGCGGACCCTACGGGTTCGAGAACTATGTAGACATGACCGAGACTCATCTCCGATCAATAACGAATAGCGGAACCTGGATGCTTATATTGGTTCCTACATATTCTATGAAGATCTTTATCGGTCAAACCGCATAACAACATACGCTGTTCCCTTTGTCATCAATTTGTTACTTGCCCGAGATTCGATTGTCGGTATCTCAATACCTAGTTCAATCTCGTTACCGGCAAGTCTCTTTACTCGTTCCGTAATGCATCATCCCGCAACTAACTCATTAGATACATTGCTTGCAAGGCTTATAGTGATGTGCATTACCGAGAGGGCCCAGAGATACCTCTCCGATAAACGGAGTGATAAATCCTAATCTTGATCTATGCCACCTCAACAAATACCATCGGAGACACCTGTAGATCATATTTATAGTCACCCAGTTACGTTGTGACATTTGATAGCACACTAAGTGTTCCTCCGGTATTCAGGAGTTGCATAATCTCATACTCATAGGAACATGTATAAGTTATGGAGAAAGCAATAGCAATAAACTAAACGATTGTAGTGCTAAGCTAATGGATGGGTATTGTCCATCACATCATTCTCTAATGATGTGATCCCGTTCATCAAATGTCAACACATGTCTATGGTCAGGAAACTTAACCATCTCTGATTAACGAGCTAGTCAAGTAGAGGCATACCAGGGACACTCTGTTTGTCTATGTATTCACACATGTACTAAGTTTCCGGTTAATACAATTCTAGCATGAATAATAAACATTTATCATGATATAAGGAAATATAAATAACAACTTTATTATTTCCTCTAGGGCATATTTTCTTCAGTCTCCCACTTGCACTAGAGTCAATAATCTAGTTCACATCATCATGTGGTTTCACACCAATAGTTCTCATCTTTATGTGATTAGTTCACATCTTCATGTGACTAATACCCAAAGGGTTTACTAGAGTCAATAATCTAGTTCACATCGCTATGTGATTAACACCCAAAGAGTGATCATCTTTTAGATCCGTATGTATTTTGCAAATTTCTATGTCTACAATACTCTGCACGGAGCTACTCTAGCTAATTGCTCCCACTTTCAATATGTATCTAGATCGAGACTTAGAGTCATCTAGATCGGTGTAAAAAGCTTGCATCGATGTAACTCTTTACGACGAACTCTTTTATCACCTCCATAACCGAGAAATATTTCCTAGTCCTCTAAGGATAATTTTGACCGCTGTCCAGTGATCTACTCCTAGATCACTATTGTACTACCGTGCCAAAATCATGCTAAGGTATACAATAGGCATGGTACATAGCATATCATACTTTATAGAACCTATGAGTAAGGCATAGGGAATGACTTTTCCTTCTCTTTCTATTTTCTGCCATGGTCGGGTTTTGGGACTTTACTCAACTTCACACCTTGCAACACAGGCAAGAACTCTTACTTTGACTGATCCATTTTGAACTCCTTCAAAATCTTGTCAAGGTATGTACTCATTGAAAAAACTTATCAAGCGTCTTGATCTATATCTATAGATCTTGACGCTCAATATGTAAGCAGCTTTACCGAGGTCTTTCTTTGAAAAACTCCTTTCAAACACTCCTTTATGCTTTCCAGAAAATTCTACATCATTTACGATCAACAATATGTCATTCACATATACTTATCAGAAAGGCTGTAGTGCTCCCACTCACTTTCCTGTAAATACAAGCTTCACCGCAAGTCTGTATAAAACTATATACTTTGATCAACTCATCAAAGCGTATATTCCAACTCTGAGATGCTTGCACCAGTCCATAGATGGATCGCTGGAGCTTGCACACATTGTCAACATCTTTAGGATTGACAAAAACCTTCTGGTTGCATCATATACAACTCTTCTTTAATAAATCCATTAAGGAATGTAGTTTTTATATCCATTGGCCAGATTTCATAAAATACGGCAACTGCTAACATGATTCGGACAGACTTTTAAGCATCGATACGAGTGAGAAAATCTCATCGAAGTCAACACTTTGAACTTTTCGAAAACCTTTTGAGACAATTCGAGCTTTGTAGATAGTAACACTACTATTAGCGTTCGTCTTCCTCTTGAAGATCCATTTATTCTCTATGGTTTGCCGATCATCGGGCAAGTCAACCAAAGTCCACGCTTTGTTCTCATATATTGATCCCATCTCAGATTTCATGGTCTCAAGACATTTTGCGGAATCTGGGCTCATCATCGCTTCCTCATAGTTCATAGGTTCATCATGGTCTAGTAACATGACTTCCAGAACAGGATTACCGTACCACTCTGGTGCGGAACGTACTCTGGTTGACCTATGAGTTTCGGTAATAACTTGATCTGAAGTTTCATGATCATCATCATTAACTTCTTCACTAATTGGTGTAGGCATCACTGGAACTGATTTCTGTGATGAACTACTTTCCAATTCGGGAGAAGGTACAATTACCTCATCAAGTTCTACTTTCCTCCCACTCACTTCTTTCGAGAGAAACTCCTTCTCTAGAAAGGATCCATTCTTAGTAATGAATATCTTGCCTTTGGATCTGTGATAGAAGGTGTACCCAACAGTTTCCTTTGGGTTTCCTATGAAGACGCATTTCTCCGATTTGGGTTCGAGCTTATTAGGTTGAAGCTTTTTCACATAAGCATCGCAACCCCAAACTTTAAGAAACGACAACTTAGGTTTCTTGCCAAGCCACAGTTCATATGGTGTCATCTCAACGGATTTAGATGGTACCCTATTTAACATGAATGCAATTTTCTTTAATGCATAAACCCAAAAACGATAGTGATAAATCGGTAAGAGACATCATATAGATCGCACCATGTCTAATATAGTACGGTTATGACGTTGGGACACACCATTATGCTGTGGTCTTCCAGGTGGCGTGAGCTGTGAAACTATTCCACATCGTTTCAAATGAAGACCAAACTCGTAACTCAAATATTTGTCTCCGCGATCAGATCGTAGAAACTTTATTTTCTTGTTACGATCATTTTCCACTTCACTCTGAAATTCTTTGAACTTTTCAAATGTTTCGGACTTATGTTTCATCAAGTAGATATACCCATATCTGCTCAAATCATCTGTGAAGGTAAGAAAATAACGATACCCGCCGTGAGCCTCAACACTCATCAGATCGCATACATCAGTATGTATTATTTCTAATAAGTCAGTTGCTCGCTCCATTGTTCCGAAGAATGGAGTCTTAGTCATCTTGCCCATGAGGCATGGTTTGCAAGCATCAAGTGATTCATAATCAAGTGATTCCAAAAGTCCAACAGCATGGAGTTTCTTCATGCGGTTTACACGAATATGACCTAAACGACAGTGCCACATATAAGTTGCACTATCATTATTAACTTTGCATCTTTTGGCTTCAATATTATGAATATGTGTATTACTACGATCGAGATTCAATAAAGCATTTATATTGACTGTATTACCATAGAAGGTTTTATTCATGTAAATAGAACAACAATTATTCTTTGACTTAAATGAATTGCAATGAACTTGATCCAGTCATATTTATGCTCAACGCAAACACCGAATAACATTTATTTTAGGTTCAACACTACTCCCGAAGGTAAAGGGAGTGTGCGATGGTGATCTTATCAACCTTGGAATCATTTCCAACTCACATCATCACCTCGCCCTTAACTAGTCTTTGTTTATTTTGCAACTCCCGTTTCGAGTTACTACTCTTAGCAACTGAACCAATATCAAATACTGAGGGGTTGCTATAAACACTAGTAAAGTACACATCAATAACATGTATATCAAATATACCTTTGTTCACTTTGCCATCCTTCTTATCCGCCAAGTATTTGGGGCAGTTCCGCTTCTAGTGACCATTTCCTTTGTAGTAGAAGCACTCAGTTTCAGGCTTGGGTCTAGCTTTGGGCTTCTTCATGGGAGTGAAAAATTGCTTGCCATTCTTCTTGAAGTTCCCTTTCTTTCCCTTAGCCTTTTACTTGAAACTAGTGGTCTTGTCAACCATCAACATTTGATGCATTTCTTGATTTCTACCTTCATTGATTTCAGCATCATAAAGAGCTCGGAAATTGTTTTCGTCATCCCATGCATATTATAGTTCATCACGTAGTTCCGATAACTTGGTGATAGTGACTAGAGAACTCTGTCAATCATTGTCTTATCTGGAAGATTAACTCCCACTTGATTCAAGCGATTATAGTACTCAGACATTCTGAGCACATACTCACTGGTTGAGCTATTATCCTTCATATTGTAGGCAAAGTACTTGTCAGAGGTCTCATACCTCTTGACTCGGGCATGAGTCTGAAATACCAATTTCAGCTCTTAGAACATATTATATGCCACGTGGTGTTCAAAACGGTTTTTGAAGTCCCGGTTCTAAGCTGTAAAGCATGGCACACTAAACTATCAAGTAGTCATCATACCGAGCTTGCCAAACGTTCATAATGTCTGCATCTGCTCCTGCAATAGGTCCGTCACCTAGCGGTGCATTAAGGACATAATTCTCCTGTGTAGCAATGAGGATAATCCTTACATCACGGACCCAGTCCGCATCATTGCTACTATCATCTTTCAACTTATTTTTCTCTAGGAACATATCAAAAATAAAACAGGGGAGCTATACGCGAGCTATTGATCTACAACATAGATATGCAAAAACTACCAGGACTAAGTTCATGATAAATTAAAGTTCAATTAATCATATTACTTAAGAACTCCCACTTAGATAGACATCCCTCTACTCATCTAAGTGATCACGTGATCCATATCAACTAAACCATGTCCGATCATCACGTGAGATGGAGTAGTTTTCAATGGTGAACATCACTATGTTGATCATATCTTCTATATGATTCACGCTCGACCTTTCGGTCTCAATGTTCCGAGGCCATATCTGCATATGCTAGGCTCGTCAAGTTTAACCCAAGTATTCCGCGTGTGCAAAATTGGCTTGCACCCGTTGTATGTGAACGTAGAGCTTATCACACCCGATCATCGCGTGGTGTCTCGGCACGACGAACTGTCGCAATGGTGCATACTCAGGGAGAACACTTATACCTTGAAATTTATTGAGGGGTCATCTTATAATGCTACCGCCGTACTAAGCAAAATAAGATGCATAAAAGATAAACATCACATGTAATCAAAATATGTGACATGATATGGCCATCATCATCTTGTGCCTTTGATCTCCATCTCCAAAGTACTGTCATGATCTCCATCGTCACCGGCATGACACCATGATCTCCATCATCTTGATCTCTATCAACGTGTCGTCACATGGTCGTCTCGCCAACTATTGCTTTTGCAACTATTGCTATCGCATAGCGATAAAGTAAAGCAATTGTATGGCACTTGCATCTTATGCAATAAAGAGACAACCATAAGGCTCCCGCTAGTTGCCGATAACTTTAACAGAACATGATCATCTTATACAACAATTTGTATCTCATCACGTCTTGACCATATCACATTACAGCATGCCCTGCAAAAACAAGTTAGACATCCTCTACTTTGTTGTTGCAAGTTTTACGTGGCTGCTACGGGCTTAGCAAGAACCGTTCTTACCTATGCATCAAAAACCAGAACGTAGTATAGTGATTGCTTTTTGATCTTCAGAAAGAACCCTTTTCATTGAATCCGATTCAACTAAAGTTGGAGAAACAGACACCCACTAGCCACCTGTGTGCGAAGCACTCGGTGGAACCAGTCTCGCTGATACGTCCATTTTGCATCATGCTTTTATATCAATATTTATTGCATTATGGGTTGTTATTACACATTATGTCACAATACTTATGCCTATTCTCTCTTATTTTACAAGGTTTACATAAAGAGGGAGAATGCCGGCAGCTGGGATTCTGGCTGGAAAAGGAGCAAATATTAGAGACCTATTCTGCACAGCTCCAAAAGTCCTGAAACTTCACGGATGATGTTTTCCAAATATATAAAAAACATTGAGCGCAAGAATTTCACCAGGGGGGCCACACCCTGCCCACGAGGGTGGGGGGCGCGCCCTACCCCCCTGGGCGCGCCCCCCTACCTCGTGGGCCCTCTGGTGGCCCTCCGGTGACCATCTTCTGCTATATGGACTCTTTCGATGGGAAAAAATCATAAGCCATCTTCTCGGACGAAACTCCGCCGCTACGAGGCGGAACCTTGGCAGAGCCAATCTAGGGTTCTGGCGGGGCTATTCTGCCTGGGAAACTTCCCTCCCGGAGGGGGAAATGATCGCCATCGTTATCACCAACGCTCCTCTCATCAGGAGAGGGCAATCTCCATCAACATCTTCATCAGCACCATCTCATCTCAAAACCCTAGTTCATCTCTTGTATCCAATTCTTCTCTCCAAGTCCGGGATTGGTGCTAGTAGGTTGCTAGTAGTGTTAATTACTCCTTGTAGTTGATGCTAGTTGGTTTAATTGGTGGAACATCATATGTTCAGATCCTATATGCACATTAATACCCCTCTGATTATGAACATGTTTATGCTTTGTGAGTAGTTACTTTTGTTCCCGAGGACATGGGAGAAGTCTTGCTATTAGTAGTCATGTGAATTTGGTATTCGTTCGATATTTTGATGAGATGTATGTTGTCTCTCCTCTAGTGGTGTTATGTGAACATCGACTACATGACACTTCACCATTATTTGGGCCTAGAGGAAGGCATTGGGAAGTAATAAGTAGATGATGGGTTGCTAGAGTGACAGAAGCTTAAACCCTAGTTTATGCGTTGCTTCGTAAGGGGCTGATTTGGATCCATATGTTTCATGCTATGGTTAGGTTTACCTTAATACTTTTGTTGTATTTGCGGATGCTTGCAATAGAGGTTAATCATAAGTGGGATGCTTGTCCAAGTAAGGGCAGCACCCAAGCACCAGTCCACCCACATACCAAATTATCAAAGTACCGAACGCGAATCATATGAACGTGATGAAAACTAGCTTGACAATATTCCCATGTGTCCTCGGGAGCGCTTTACTTCATATAAGAGTTTGTCCAGGATTGTCCTTTGCTACAAAAAGGATTGGGCCACCTTGCTGCACCTTATTTACTTTCGTTACTTGTTGCTCGTTACAAATTATCTTATCACAAAACTATTTGTTACCACTTATTTCAGTACTTGCAGAGAATACCTTGCTGGAAACCACTTATCATTTCCTTCTACTCCTCGTTGGGTTCGACACTCTTACCTATCGAAAGGACTACGATAGATCCCCCTATACTTGTGGGTCATCAAGACTCTTTTCTGGTGCCATTGCCGGGGAGTGAAGCGCCTTTGGTAGGTGGAATTTGGAAAGGAAAATTTTATATGGTGTGCTGAAATTTACTGTCACTTGTTACTATGGAAAGTAATCCTCTAAGGGCCATGTTCGGGGTATCTTCACCCCGACCAGTAGAGCAAAGAGTTGCTCCTCAACCTACTGAACCTACTGAAAATGAAAATGCTTGCTTTGAAATTCCTTTGGGTATGGTAGAAAAACTGCTAGCTAATCCTCTTTTAGGAGATGGAACAAAACATCCTGATGAGCATCTAATATATGTGGATGAAGTTTGTGGATTATTTAAGCTTGCAGGTGTACCCGGAGATGTTGTTAAGAAGAAGATCTTCCCTTTATCTTTGAGGGGAGATGCATCGACATGGTACAGGCTATGTGATGATATGGAGTCTTGGAACTACAAACGATTTAAATTGGAATTTCATCAAAAGTTTTATCCTATGCACCTTGTTCATCGTGATCGCAATTATATATATAATTTTTGGCCTCGCGAAGGAGAAAGCATCGCTCAAGCTTGGGGGAGGCTTAAATCAATGTTATATTCATGCCCCAATCATGAGCTCTCAAGAGAAATGATTATTCAAAAATTTTATGCTCGGCTTTCTGATAACAATCACACCATGCTTGATACTTCTTGTGCTGGCTCTTTTATGATGAAGACTATTGAATTCAAATGGGATTTATTGGAAATAATTAAACGCAACTCCGAAGATTGGGACCTCGACAATGGTAAGGAGTCAGGTATTACACCTAGTTTTGATTGTGTTAAATCTTTTATGGATACCGATATTTACCGTAAATTTAGCACTAAATATGGACTTGACTCTGAGATAGTAGCTTCTTTCTGTGAATCTTTTGCTGCTTAGGTTGATCTCCCCAAGGAGAAGTGGTTTAAATATCATCCTCCCGTAGAAGTAAAAGTAGCTGCACCTATTAAAGTTGAAGAAAAGACTATTACTTATAATGATCCTATTGTTCCTACTTCTTATGTTGAGAAACCACCTTTCCCTGTTAGGATAAAGGATCATGCTAAAGCTTCACTATGGTTCGTAAAAGCAATACTAAAACATATACACCTCCCGAGCAAGTTAAAGTTGAACCTAATATTGCTATTGTTAAAGATCTCTTGTCTGATAATATAGATGGGCATGTTATTTATTTCTGTGATGAAACTGCTAGAATTGCTAAACCCCGTGATACAGATAAACCTAGACCTGTGGTGGGTATGCCTGTTATTTCTGTTAAAATAGGAGATCATTGTTATCATGGCTTATGTGATATGGGTGCTAGTGCTAGTGCATAACCTATTGACTTATACAAAGAAATTATGCATGACACTGCACCTGTTGAGTTAGAAGATATTGATGTCACAATTAAACTTGCTAATAGAGATACTATTTCACCAATGGGAATTGTTAGAGATGTTGAAGTCTTGTGTGGGAAAACTAAATATCCTGCTGATTTTCTTGTTCTTGGTTCCCCACAAGTTAGCTTCTGTCCCATTATATTTGGTAGACCCTTCTTAAATACTATTAATGCTACCATAGATTGCAAAAGAGATGTTGTTACTGTCGATTTAGATGATATGACTCATGAATTTAATTTTTCTAAACTTAGTAGACAACACCGTGAAGAAGAATTACCTAGTAAAGATGAAATTATTGGTCTTGCTTCCATTCCCGTACCTCCTAGTGATCCTTTAGAACAATATTTGCTAGACCATGAAAATGATATGTTTATGAATGAAAGAAGGGAATTAGATGAAGTATTCGTTAAATAGGAACCTATTCTAAAACACAATTTACCTGTTGAAATCCTAGGGGATCCTCCTCCACCCAAGTGTGATCCCGTGTTTGAGCTTAAACCTTTACCGGATACTCTTAAATATGCTTATTTTGATGAGAAAAAGATATATCATGTTATTATTAGTGCTAACCTTTCAGAACATGAAGAAGAGAGATTATTGAAAATTCTGAAGAAGCACCATGCTTCTATTGGGTATACTCTTGATGATCTTAAGGGCATTAGTCCCACTCTATGTCAACATAAAATTAATTTGGAAGAAGATGCTAAACCAGTTTGTTATCATCAACGTCGTCTGAATCCTAAAATGAAAGAAGTGGTAAGAAAGGAGATACTAAAGCTCCTTGAGGCGGGTATAATTTACCCCGTTGCTGATAGGCAGTGGTAAGCCCTGTCCATTGTGTCCCTAAGAAGGGAGGTATTACTGTTGTTCCTAATGACAAAGATGAATTAATTCCTCAAAGAATTATTACTGGTTATAGGATGGTAATTGATTTCCGCAAATTAAATAAGGCTACTAAAAAGGATCATTACCCCTTACCTTTTATTGATCAAATGCTAGAAAGATTATCCAAACATACACATTTTTGCTTTCTAGATGGTTATTCTGGTTTCTCTCAAATACCTGTGTCAGCCAAAGATCAATCAAAGACTACTTTTACATGCCCTTTTGGTACTTTTGCTTATAGACGTATGCCTTTTGGTTTATGTAATGCACCTGCTACCTTTCAAAGATGCATGATGGCTATATTCTCTGACTTTTGTGAAAAGATTTGTGAGGTTTTCATGGATGACTTTTCCGTCTATGGATCTTCTTTTGATGATTGCTTGAGCAACCTTGATCGAGTTTTGCAGAGATGTGAAGAAACTAATCTTGTCCTGAATTGGGAAAAGTGCCACTTTATGGTTAATGAAGGTATTGTCTTGGGGCATAAAGTTTCTGAAAGAGGTATTGAAGTTGATAAAGCCAAGGTTGATGCTATTGAAAAGATGCCATGTCCCAAGGACATCAAAGGTATAAGAAGTTTTCTTGGTCATGCCGGTTTTTATAGGAGGTTCAATAAGGACTTCTCAAAAATCTCTCGGCCTCTGACTAATTTATTACAAAAGGATATACCATTTGTCTTTGATGATGATTGTGTAGAAGCATTTGAAATACTTAAGAAAGCATTGATCTCTGCACCTATTGTTCAACCACTTGATTGGAATTTACCCTTTGAAATTATGTGTGATGCTAGTGATTATGTTGTAGGTGCTGTTCTAGGACAAAGAGTTGATAAGAAATTAAATGTTATTCAATATGCTAGTAAAACTCTAGACAATGCTCAAAGAAATTATGCTACTACTGAAAAAGAATTCTTAGCAGTTGTATTTGCATGTGATAAGTTTAGACCTTATATTGTTGATTCTAAAGTAACTATTCACACTGATCATGTTGCTATCAAATATCTTATGGAAAAGAAAGATGCTAAACCTAGACTTATTAGATGGGTTCTCTTGCTTCAAGAATTTGATTTTCATATTGTTGATAGAAAAGGAGCCGAGAACCCCGTTGCAGACAAGTTGTCTAGGTTAGAAAATGTGCTTGATGACCCACTACCTATTGATGATAGCTTTCCTGGTGAGCAATTAAATGTCATAAATGCTTCTCATACTGCTCCATGGTATGCTGATTATGCTAATTACATTGTTGCTAAGTTTATACCACCTAGTTTCACATACCAGCAAAAGAAAAAGTTCTTCTATGATTTGAGGCATTACTTTTGGGATGACCCACATCTTTATAAAGAAGGAGTAGGTGGTGTTATTAGACTTGTGTACTTGAGCATGAACAGGAACAAATCCTACGCAAGTGTCACTCCGAAGCTTATGGAGGGCACCATGCTGGGGATAGAACTGCACATAAGGTACCGCAATCTGGTTTTTATTGGACTACTCTCTTCAAGGATGCCCGTAAGTTTGTCTTATCTTATGATGAATGTCAAAGAATTGTTAATATTAGTAGACGTCAAGAAATGCATATGAATTATTCACTTGTTATTAAACCATTTGATGTTTGGGGCTTTGACTATATGGGACCTTTTCCTTCCTCTAATGGCTATACACATATTTTAGTTGCTGTTGATTGCGTTACTAAGTGGGTAGAAGCTATTCCAACTAGTAGTGCTGATCATAACACTTCTATTAAAATGCTTAAAGAAGTTATTTTTCCAAGGTTTGGAGTCCCTAGATATTTAATGACTGATGGTGGTTCACATTTTATTCATGGTGCTTTCCGTAAAATGCTTGCTAAATATGATGTTAATCATAGAATTGCATCCCCTTATCACCCTCAGTCTAGTGGGCAAGTAGAATTGAGTAATATAGAACTCAAATTAATTTTGCAAAAGACTGTTAATAGGTCCAGTAAGAATTGGTCCAAGAAACTTGATGATGCATTATGGGCCTATAGAACTGCATATAAAAATCCTATGGGTATGTCTTCATATAAAATGGTCTATGGAAAAGCATGTCACTTACCTCTCGAACTAGAACACCAGGCTTATTGGGCTATTAAAGAACTAAATTATGATTTTAAACTTGCCGGTGAGAAGAGGTTATTTGATATTAACTCACTTGATGAATGGAGAACCCAGGCCTACGAAAATGCCAAGTTGTTTAAAGAAAAGGTTAAAAGGTGGCTTGATAAAAGGATGCAAAAGCGTGAGTTTAATGTAGGTGATTATGTATTGCTATATAACTCTCGTTTAAGATTTTTTGCAGGAAAACTTCTCTCTAAATGGGAAGGTCCCTACATTATCGAGGAGGTCTACCGTTCCGGTGCCATAAAAATCAACAACTTCGAAGGCACAAATCCGAAGGTGGTAAATGGTCAAAGAATCAAACATTATATCTCAGGTAATCCCATAAATAAGGGACACTTTTCGGAATGTTTCAGTCTCCAAAAAGGAATATGTATGTGGTACGGTAAGTAAACCGACTCCAAAACAGTTTTTAAGGCAATATTTCTCCGTTTTGGAATATTTAGAAGAATAAGCAGCAGTCCCGAAAGGACATGAGGGCTCCACGAGGGTGGAGGGCGCGCCCTACCCCCCTGGGCGCGCCCCCTACCTCGTGGGCACCTCGTGTGCTCTCCGGACTCTGTTTTCTTACAGGACACATATTTTGGTCGGTAAAAAATCATTATATAACCCCCCGAGGGTTTTGACTCCCGTATCACGAAAAATCCTCTTGATTTTGTTTCGAGCTGTTTTCTGTCAGGGTTGTCAAGGCCAGGCACTATGTCGTCTCCCTCCCCCTCCAACCATGAGGGCAACGATGCTTGTCTAATGAAGATAGAGCTAAAGAGAGAAGAACCTATGGAGATCAACAAGGATGAAGGGATCAAGAAGGCCATGGAGGACCAAGTTCCAGCAACAGAAGACACCCTTCGACTGGATCACAATCTTCTTACCCCAACAGAAATCGAAGCCTTCAAGATGATTGAGTTGGCTCTTATACAAAATAAGTATCTCACACGTGAAAATATTTTGTTGAAGGAGCATATCATCGCACTCAAGGGCATTATCCGCAAGCTAGAAGACCTCCCACGCTCGATGTGCGACTATCCATCATCAACAACTCCACCTTCTTCACCAACAAGAGAGACATAATCACCTAGGTATGGGCACTCCACTTGGCAACTGCCAAGCTTGGGGGAGTGCCCCGGTATCGTATCACCATCACTTTTATCTTTACCGTTTTTCTTAGTTCGGTCCGTTTGATAATATCTTGATCTAGTAGAATAAAAGTTCTTAGTATGATCTAGTCGTGAGTTTTGCTTTATTATCCTTCTATGTAATCGAGACCGTGAGCTATATAATAAATATTAGTGTTGAGTCAAGGGCTTGATTATTTTGCCATGATCCTAAGTGAATAAAAGAAAAGAGAAAGAAATAAAAAGAAACAAAGAGATCATGTGACTCTTATGGAGAGTAATGAGCTCACATAGAAAGAGTATGATAAATAAAAGTTGTTGAGGGTTGACAAACATAGTTTTGGTCATCGTTGCAATTAATAGGAAGTAATAAAGAAAGAGAGGTCTTCACATATAAATATAATATCTTGGACATATTTTATGATTGTGAGCACTCATTAAAATATGACATGCTAAAGAGTTGACATTGGACAAGGAAGACAACATAATGGGTTATGTTTTCTTACATCTGAGATAAATTATATTGTCTTGGATCCTCCAACATGTTGAGCTTGCCTTTCTCCCTCATGCTAGCCAAATTCATTGCACCAAGTAGAGATACTACGTGTGCTTCCAAATACCCTTAAACCAGTTTTGCCATGAGAGTCCACCATACCTACCTATGGATTGAGTAAGATCCATCAAGTAAGTTATCATCTGTGCAAGCAATAAAAATATTGCTCTCTATATATGTATGATTGATTGGTGTGGTAGAAATAAGCTTTATACAATCATGTGATATGGAAGTAATAAAAGCGACAGACTGCATAATAAAGGTCCATATCACAAGTGGCAATATAAAGTGATGTTCTTTCACATTAGGATTTTGTGCATCCAACCATAAAAGCGCATGACAACCTCTGCTTCCCTCTGCGAAGGGCCTATCTTTTACTTTTATCACCTGCACCGCAAAAGAGTCATGGTGATCCTCACCCTTCCTTTTTACATGTTATCCTTTGGCAAGCACAATATGTTGGAAAGGTCCTGGTATATATGGTAATTGGATGTGAGTTTTCATGAACTATTACTGTTGACATTACCCTTGAGGTAAAACGTTGGGAGGCAAAACTATAAGCCCCCATATTTCTCTGTGTCTGATTAAAACTCCATACCCATAAGTATTGCGTGAGTGTCAGCAATTGTGAAAGACTATATGATAGTTGAGTATGTGGACTTGCTGAAAAGCTCTTATACATTGACTCTTTCTTATGTTATGATAAATTGCAATTGCCTCAATGACTGAGATTATAGTTTGTTAGTTTTCAATGAAGTTTACGATTCATACTTGATATTGTGATTGAATTATTACTCTAGCATAAGATATCATATGACAAGAATTATATAAGTTGCTGCTCTAAGAATGATCATGATGCCCTCATGTCCGTATTTTATTTTTATCGACACCTTTATCTCTAAACATGTGGACATATTTTTTGATTTCGGCTTTTCGCTTGAGGACAAGCGAGGTCTAAGCTTGGGGGAGTTGATACATCCATTTGGCATCATGCTTTTATCTTAATATTTATTGCATTATGGGCTGTTATTACACATTATGTCACAATACTTATGCCTATTCTCTCTTATTTACAAGGTTTACATAAAGAGGGAGAATGTCGGCAGCTGGGATTTTGGCTGGAAAAGGAGCAAATATTAGAGACCTATTCTGGACAGCTCCAAAAGTCCTGAAACTTCACGGATGATGTTTTCCAAATATATAAAAAACATTGAGGGCAAGAACTTCACCAGGGGGGCCACACCCTGCCCACGAGGGTGGGGGCGCGCCCTACCCCCTGGGTGCGCCCCCCCTACCTCGTGGGCCCCCTGGTGGCCCTCCAGTGACCATCTTCTGCTATATGGACTCTTTCGATGGGAAAAAAATCATAAGCCATCTTCTCGGACAAAACTCCGCCGCCACGAGGCGAAACCTTGGCGGAGCCAATCTAGGGTTCTGGCGGGGCTGTTCTGCCTGGGAAACTTCCCTCCCGGAGGGGGAAATCATCGCCATCGTCATCACCAATGCTCCTCTCATCAGGAGAGGGCAATCTCCATCAACATCTTCATCAGCACCATCTCATCTCAAAACCCTAGTTCATCTCTTGTATCCAATTCTTCTCTCCAAGTCCGGGATTGGTGCTAGTAGGTTGCTAGTAGTGTTAATTACTCCTTTTAGTTGATGCTAGTTGGTTTAATTGGTGGAAGATCATATGTTCAGATCCTATATGCACATTAATACCCCTCTGATTATGAACATGTTTATGCTTTGTGAGTAGTTACTTTTGTTCCTGAGGATATGGGAGAAGTCTTGCTATTAGTAGTCATGTGAATTTGGTATTCGTTCGATATTTTGATGAGATGTATGTTGTCTCTCCTCTAGTGGTGTTATGTGAACGTCGACTACATGACACTTCACCATTATTTGGGCCTAGAGGAAGGCATTGGGAAGTAATAAGTAGATGATGGGTTGCTAGAGTGACAGAAGCTTAAACCCTAGTTTATGCGTTGCTTCGTAAGGGGCTGATTTGGATCCATATGTTTCATGCTATGGTTAGGTTTACCTTAATACTTTTGTTGTATTTGCGGATGCTTGCAATAGAGGTTAATCATAAGTGGGATGCTTGTCCAAGTAAGGGCAGCACCCAAGCACCGGTCCACCCACATACCAAATTATTAAAGTACCGAACGCGAATCATATGAGCGTGATGAAAACTAGCTTGACGATATTCCCATGTGTCCTCGGGAGCGCTTTACTTCATATAAGAGTTTGTCCAGGCTTGTCCTTTGCTACAAAAAGGATTGGGCCACCTTGCTGCACCTTATTTACTTTTGTTACTTGTTGCTCGTTACAAATTATCTTATCACAAAACTATCTGTTACCAGAGAATACCTTGCTGGAAACCGCTTATCATTTCCTTCTGCTCCTTGTTGGGTTCGACACTCTTACTTATCGAAAGGACTGCGATAGATCCCCTATACTTGTGGTCATCACTCGCACAAGCGTACGCGTAATGTCGGTCTGAGCCGCTTCATCCAGCAATACCGTTGAATCAAGAATCAACTAGTGACGGCAAGCAATATGTATATACCCACGCCCACAACTCATTTGTGTTCTACTCGTGCATATAACATCTACGCATAGACCTGGCTCGGATGCCACTGTTGGGTAACATAGTAATTTCAAAAAAATCCTACGCACGCGCAAGATCCATCTAGGTGATGCATAGAAACAAGAGGGGAAGAGTATGTCTACGTACCCTCGTAGACCGAAAGCGGAAGCGTTATGAAACACGGTTGATGTAGTCGAACGTCTTCGCGATCCAACCGATCAAGTACCGATTTCACGGCACCTCCACGATCTGCACACGTTCAGCTCGATGACATCCCTTGTACTCTTGATCCATTTGAGGCCGAGGGAGAGTTTCGTCAGCACGATGGCGTGATGACGGTGATGATGAAGTTACCGACGCAGGGCTTCTCCTAAGCACTACAACGATATGACCGAGGTGGAAATCTATGGAGGGGGGCACCGCACATGGCTAAACAATCAACTTGTGTGTCTATGGGGTGCCCCCCTCCCCCGTATATAAAGGGGGAGGAGGAGAGGGCGGGCCTAGGAGGATGCGCGCCTAAGGGGGGGCAATCCTACTTCAAGTAGGTTTGCCCCCCCCTTTCCTATTCCTACTAGGAGAAGGAGGAAGGAGGAGAGGAGAAGGAAAGGGGGGGGCGGCCCCCAAAACCTAAACCAATTCGGTTTGGGCCTAGGGGGCGCACCCCACCACTTGCCTGCTGCCCTCTTTCTCCACTAGGTCCCATTAAGGCCCATTGACTCCCCGAAGGGTTTCGGTAACCTCCCGGTACTCTGGAAAATGCCCGAACTCATCCGGAACCATTCCGGTGTCCAAACATAGCCTTCCAATATATCAATCTTTATGTCTCGACCATTTCGAGACTCCTCGTCATGTCGGTGATCACATCCGGGACTCCGAACTATCTTCGGTACATCAAAAAACATAAACTCATAATACCGATCGTCATTGAACATTAAGCGTGCGGATGAGGGAGTCCTGGATTAAGGGGTTCTCGGGCGTCCAGCCTATGTGACATGGGCCGGACTATTGGGCCATGAAGATACAAGATAGAATACTTCCTCTCATGTCCGGATGGGACTCTCCTTTGCGTAGGAGGCAAGCTAGGTGTCGGTGTCAAAACCGGCGGATCTCGGGTAGCGGGTCCCGAACTGTGCGTCTAGGCCGGATGGTAACAGGAGGCAGGGGACACAATGTTTTACCCAGGTTCGGGCCCTCTTGATGGAGGTAAAACCCTACGTCCTGCTTGATTAATATTGATGATATGGGTAGTACAAGAGTAGATCTACCACGAGATCAGAGAGGCTAAACCCTAGAAGCTAGCCTTTGGTATGATTGTTGTTTTTCTACGGACTAAAACCCTCCGGTTTATATAGACACCGGAAAGGGCTAGGGTTACACAAGGTTGGTTACAAAGGAGGAGATATACATATCCGTATTGCCTAGCTTGCCTTCCACGCCAAGTAGAGTCCCATTCGGACACGAGACAAAGTCTTCAATCTTGTATCTTCATAGTCCAACAGTCCGGCCAAAGGATATAGTCCGGCTGTCTGGAGACCCCCTAATCCAGGACTCCCTCAGTAGCCCCTAAACCAGGCTTCAATGACGATGAGTCCGGCGCGCAGTATTGTCTTCGGCATTGCAAGGCGGGTTCCTCCTCCGAATACACCACGGAAGAATTTGAATACAAGGATAGTGTCCGACCCTGCAAAATAAGTTCCACATACCACCGTAGAGAGAATAATATTTTCGCAAATCTAATTTGCTGACTTGTTCTGGCAGCATGACATTATGTCATGGCCCGGTGATTATTCGAACCGTTTCCTTTAACTAGCCCCGCACATAACGCGAGGCAGTTTTTTGACACGTCTTGTCAAAGCAGAGATCGTGTCTCCTTATTACGGGATTCTCATCAATACGGGCATGGGTAACCCAACCGCGCCATCGATTACAGCGCTTGGGGGATAAGCGAGTTTTACCAGGCTAGTGGGGGCGCATAGTTTCGTCTGCCCATATAAAGGGATAAGGATTCACCTTTTCATCCACGCCTTCTTCCTCCTTTGCTCATCTATTTTCGCACACTCGAGCTCTAGCGCCCAAGTCCGCACTTCCCATCTCAACCTTCCCCCACCATGTACGGAGCAGGAGGCAGGTGGATGGTCTCCTCCGTCACGGAGGGAGACATCAAGAAGCTGAGGAGAGCCGGATACCTGCCCGACGACATCGCGCGCTGGCTCCCAGATGAGGGGCAGCTCATCCCCACCCTCGGGCCCCATGAGAGGGTAGTGTTCCTTACCCATTTCCTCCGCGGACTGGGATTCCCTCTCCACCCATTCGTCCAGGGGCTCATGTTCTACTACGGCCTGGATTTCCATGATCTGGCCCCGAATTTCATCCTCAATATCTTGGCGTTTATTGTCGTGTGCGAGGCCTTCCTCCGCATCAAGCCCCACTTCGGCTTATGGTTGAAGACCTTCAATGTCAAGCCGAAGGTTGTGGGCAGCCGCCAGGCGGAGTGCGGAGGCGCCATGGTGGGCAAGATGCCCAATGTTACATGGCTCGAGGGCTCCTTTGTGGAAACCATAAAGGGGTGGCAATCGGGGTGGTTCTACATCACCGAGCCGCGTGACCCTGCATGGGTAGCGGCCCCTGAGTTCCGATCTGGCATCCCCACGCGGCTCACCTCCTGGAAAGAGAAGGGCCTGTCCTGGGGTAGTTCGGGAGAGCTGACCGGACTCCAAACATATATTCAAAACATGGTGAACAAGAAGCTCAAACTCGTCAACATGGTCCAGGTCATGCTCCGCCGCCGGATCCTCCCGTGCCAACTACGGGACTTCAACTTGTGGGAGTTCGACCCAGCGCAGCACCGAACTCTGAACAGGCTCTTCGAAACAACTCACGAAGGTGCCTGGAGGGTGCTGTTCAAAAGCGCCGAGGTCCCCCCTCCCATTACTGAGGATCGCGGATTCAACGCGAAGCGCCAAGCCAGTGCGGTAAGCTGCTTTACCTTTCACAGGATACTTATTTTTTATAGATTGACTCCATGCGGGATCTAAACTCCCGTACCTTTGACAGGACTGGCAGGTCACGGCCAGACAGATCGACTGTCCGGCTCCTTTGCCCGAAGGCCCAACGGACGCTCTTCTGGCGGAGATGCTGACTCTGGCTCCTTATACGGTGCCGGAGAAGACCAAGAAGGCCAATGGAACCCGAAAGAGTTCCCGACGCCAGGCGTCATCGGACTCATCGTCCGATGACTCTGCGGTGCACTCCTCCCCCGAAGACGAGGAAGAAGAAGATGCTCCCCGTCCAGCTGGGGGAGATAAGAAAAGGAAGGCCGCCCCAACTGGGGGGCTGAAGGGTCCAAGAAGGGAAGGACTCTCGTTCCGGACAATTCCACCGTCGCCGACGAAGGCGAAGATGAGTGGTTGCCCAGGGCCAAGCCCCTGGGGAGATCGTAAGTATTCGGATACCAAAGTAACTCATAGCATTCCTTTGTCGCACTGCTTTCCCTAATGCCGAACATAATTATGCAGGCCGCCACGAGCCAGTATCGATGTATCATCAGACGGCTCCCTGGGCTCGTCGGACATGGATAGCGATCCAGTTCCAACTGCCACCTCCCCTCATCCTGCTGACGACGCCGAGGTGCTGTCTCAAGAGGCACCGAGTAGAGGGGAGACAGTCCCGGAGGCGCCTCAAGGCGACCGGCCGGACTCCGGGAGCCGAGGGGACGGGGCCCCTGAGAGCTCCGAGTTCGGCCCTCAGCCGGACACCGCGCCGGAACCTCCAGTGGTTCCGGGCTCGGGCAGGCGGCCTCCTTCTAAGAGGGGCAAGACGCCTGTGCCGATGACCTCTGTCCATCCAGAGGCGCCGAACAATCTGCTGGAAGCGCTTCGCAGCGCTTCCATCGACGAGGAGCATCGTACTATTATGAGTGCGGTAGTCCAGAAGGTTCAGTCCACCAAGAGCGGATTGACTGAAGCCTGTGCCAGCCTTCTAACAGGCTTTGAGGTAAGTGTTTTAAAATATAGGAAAAATATTACCGCATAGACAGTAGCCCCTGATGCTTTGTTCGGTGTTCACAAGGAAAAGCCGAACAGAGGATCAAATAATATCACAGGAGTCTAATATAAGTATGTCAATATGCGTATGCAGGCCTCGCTGCTGGCGTCCGCCGCACTGACTGCGGAGGTTGCCGTACTGAAGCAGGACCTCGAGGGGTCCAAGAAAGAGCTCGGCCTTGCCAAGAGGCAGCTCGAGGAGAACAAGGGTAAGTAATACCCTGTCTATAGATATGTATATATAAAAGAAGAGGCGATTGCAAAATGACGGGATCATCGTATATTTGCCAGGGCCACGACCAAGGTGGCGACCCTGAAGCAAGCGCTAACCAAGGCCAAAGATAAAGCGGCCAAGGAGCGCACCGAGCGGGAAAAACAAGAGGCTCAGGTGGGCGAGGTGCAGCAAGAGCTCCAATCTCTCGTGACGAAGCACGAGGCGTTGGAGCTTGACTCGAAGACGCGAGAGTCTGAGCTTGCCGCAGCCCTCGAGGGCACAAAAAGTGCCAAGGCCGAAGCCCAAAAGGCCCTCCAGGAGATCGACGCAATGAAGAAGATAACGGCGGGTAAGGCATTCTATATGTAGAGCAAGCATGTAAAAGTAAATTACCGATTACTTACCCGGATTCGGAGCTCTCTAGGAGCATTCACAGATTTGCCCTGCAGCGTGTCGGATGCCACACAATTTTACCAGGCCGAGGAGGGAAGCTCAACGGAGAAGCTGTTCTGGTCTCAGTATACTGGGACCGAACACCCGATGCCTCTGAGCGACCAGCTAAAGCAGCTGGTCGAGCTGCACAAGGCGGCTGAACAGGCCATGAAGGGCCTTATAGTCCGGCTGTGGCCTGGCGACGCCCTTCTGAACGGCTACTTCGGCCTGGTGAGGCGGCTTGTAGATGCCTGCCCACGGCTGGAGGTCGTCAAGCGGTCCGTCTGCATCGAAGGTGCACGCCGGGCTTTCGCCCGTGTGAAGGTGCAGTGGGCCAAGCTAGACACCGTGAAGTTGATCAAGGAAGGGCCACCGCAGGGCAAGGAGCATCGCACCCCCAAAATTTATTATGAGGGTTTCCTGAAGGGTGCCCATCTTGTGGCGGACGAATGTTCAAAGGATGTAATATTTGAGTAAACTTGCTCGTGTGATCCTGTATGATGAAAACTTGTTTCATATGCGCTATGCAACGCTTGTGTGAATTTAAAATATTACCTTCTGTTTGGCCGTTTATCCAATCTGAGAGATGGCTAGTCCTCGGCTTCTGCCCCCATGCCACGAGTGCTGGGTGTTCGGGATAAACCTGAGCACTCTTGTTCCCATGTTTGGGTCCTTCGAGGGAGGTGCTCAGCACAACGAACAAGGCAACCAGATTAATAATGCTTTATCACTCTCAATTAGCCATAGAATTCTATAATTTTAAATTTTGGCGAAGCCCCTGGTATTCGGAAGGCCTAATTCGGGGTGCGATACACGCCTTTAAGCCGGACAGGGCCGGCCCCTCGCCCTAAGCGGCATAAGTCTTTAGGGAATCGAAAACCTCGCCGAACAGCGACCAGTCTCTCGCCTTATCATGACAGTCAGTTTTAGCTTTCTCTACTGAGGTGCTAAGCCCGGCAGAACCGGGGCACAATCACAGTAGTTCTCCTAGCGCTACCTTAGCCGATAGAGCTGAACGTAAGGTACCAAAACATAGGAGCCGGTCAAACCCAACATTTGACCAGAGACATGATTCAGAGTTGATGCATGTAATGCTATAAGTTCGGGGTGCCGCACTTGTGAAAGTGTTCGAACTTTTCACACCATATTGTGGGGTGCTTGAGTTCCTGGCGTATGGACCATACCAAAGTGTATGGGTGCTAAATTTCATAACTGAACATATGTATTGAAAAAGAAATGAATAGAGAATGCAATAATAAGCTGAAGCTAAGCATTGTTTATTCAAAAAGGTGCGTTAAAGCAGAATGATACAAATAGTGCGGTAAGCAAAGAGTGGGACTATGTCCCTTCCAAGGGCAAGCTGAGGAATAGTATTAAATCAAATATTTCGCTCGTTATTGTAATCCACCTGGGAATTCCGTGGTGTGAAGTAGCTTTCTGCCTCCTTGGTTGCTGGATCATGTGTTCGGCAATAGTGCTGCCGGACAGGGTTTCCAGAGATTAAGGTCCTGAAAAAAGAGAAAAATAACCAAACGGGAAGCCCCTAGTGTGGTTTAAGCCGCGTCTTGGGGCGTGCTGCAGTGTGCCCCCTCCCCACCTGTGCCCATGGTATTTTTAATGCATAATTATGTACGCATGGCACGAGCTTCACCATTTGGCTGGGACTGGGGTGGGGCCCGCATTGCTATGCGAGCTCAGATCGTGCCAGGCGGTCTATTTGCCGATTGCTCCAAGAGCACTTGAAGGTGTCCGGGTTTTGAAACGCCGAACTGGTGGATTGCCTTGAGAGGCTGTTTTCCGCTTCTGCTGCGAGGGCCGCAGTGTGCTCCTCTATTCGGAGAGAGCGCTCTGTGTTTCCATTGACTGTAATAACCCCGCGAGGTCCTGGCATCTTGAGCTTTAGGTATGCATAATGTGGTACCGCATTGAATCTCGCAAATGCGGTTCGCCCGAGCATAACCACTGCGGAACGGGACTATATCGAATATTAACTCTTTGCTTCGGAAGTTATCCGGGGATCCGAAGACCACTTCCAGTGTAATTGAGCCTGTGAAATGGGCCTCTACGCCTGGAATGATGCCCTTGAAGGTCGTTTTCATGGGTTTGATCCTTGAGGGGTCTATACCCATTTTGCGCACTGTGTCCTGATAAAGCAAGTTCAGGCTACTGCCGCCATCCATAAGGACTCGAGTGAGGTGAAATCCATCAATGATTGGGTCCAGAACCAGTGCGGCGAATCCGCCATGACGGATACTAGTGGGATTGTCTATGCGATCGAAAGTGGTCGGATAGGAGGACCACGGGTTGAACTTTGGGGCGACTGGCTCCAACGCATATACGTCCCTGAGCGCACGCTTCCGCTCCCTCTTGGGGATGTGGGTTGCGTATATCATGTTCACCGTCCGCACTTGCGGGGGAAACCTCTTCTGTCCTCTGGTGTGTGGCTGCCGGGGTTCCTCCTCGTCACCGCTATGTGGCCCCTGGTCCTTGTTTTCGGCAATTAACTTGCCGGCCTGCTTGAACACCCAACAATCCCTGTTGGTGTGATTGGCTGGCTTTTCTGGGGTGTCGTGTATTTGACACGAGCGATCGAGTATACGGTCCAAGCTGGACGGTCCCGACGTACTTTGTTTGAATGGCTTTTTCCGCTGACCGGGTTTAGAGCCTTTGAATCCGGCATTGACTACCGTATCCTCGTTATTATCGCTGTTAATGCGGTGCTTATGTTTGTTGCGACGTGACCTGCTATTGCCGTCCTTGGTATCCGAAGTACCATGGTTCTTTGATATGTTATTACTACGAGCCAGCCAGCTGTCTTCTCCTGCGCAAAAGCGGGTCATGAGTGTCGTGAGTGCTGCCATAGATTTCGGCTTTTCCTGACCAAGGTGCCGGGCTAGCCATTCGTCGCGGATGTTGTGTTTGAAAGCCGCTAGGGCCTCTGCATCCGGATAGTCGACAATTTGATTTTTCTTTGTTAGGAACCAAGTCCAGAATTGCTTGGCCGATTCTTCTGGCTGCTGAAATATGTGGCTCAAGTCATCGGCATCTGGTGGCCGCACATGAGTGCCCTAAAAGTTGTCGAGGAATGCGGCTTCCAGATCTTCCCAATAGCTGATGGACTCGGCTGGCAAGCTGTTAAGCCAATGCCGCGCTGGTCCCTTGAGCTTTAGTGGGAGGTATTTGATGGCGTGTAAGTCATCACCGCGGGACATGTGGATGTGGAGGAGGAAATCCTCGATCCATACTGCGGGATCTGTTGTGCCGTCGTATGATTCAATATTTACAGGTTTGAAACCTTCTAGGATTTGATGATCCATTACTTCGTATGTCAAGCATAAGGGGTGTGCAGCGCCTCTGTATTGGGCTATATCGCGACGCAGCTCGAATGGGTCTTGCTCGCTGTGTTCGGCCCGGCCGGATTTGCTTTTACTATATCTGGCGTGGCGTTTATCGTCTCGCAGAGTGGTGTGCTCTCGTGATTCGTAGATCGATCTTGCATGCTTCGCTTTGTCCTCCAATATGTCTCCCTGGTCTGGCTATCTCCCCATGCCTTTTTATTTGAATGGCGTTGGGGTGGAGGCTGAGTTTTTGGCTAGAATGCCTCTCTATCGCGGCCACGAGGTGGCCGATCAGCCGTCTGATACGCTTCTTCCTCCAGTCGAGGTAGCAACCTGCACTTTGGGTAACTCTTGGAGGGGTGCTCGAGTTTATATTCCTCGGCCGCGAGGACTTCAGTCCATCTGTCAGCTAGCAGATCCTGATTAGCTTGAAGCTGCTGCTGCTTTTTCTTAAGGCTATTTGCCGTGGCTATAAGCCGGCGTTTGAAGCGCTCTTGTTCGACGGGTTCCTCTGGCACAGCGAATTCGTTGTCGCCGAGGCTTGCCTCGTCTTTGGAGGGGGCATGTAATTATCATCCTCCTCTTCTCCATCTGCCGCTCTCTCAGGAGGGCTGGCTCCTCCATTCTCCTGTTCTAAATCTTGCTGGAGGGGATTGTTGTTGTCTTCGGCACTATCAAGAGTATTATTATCTCCTGTGCTGGTATCACCACTTTTGCTTTGGCGGGACTTAGAGCGGCGCCGCTGACGTCGGCGCTTGGGTTGCTTCTTGGAGGGGTCATCCTCCGCTATCTTGTTGCCATTGCCTTCTTTGGGTGTATCCACCATGTATATGTCATATGACGAGGTGGCTTTCCA
This sequence comes from Triticum urartu, assembly GCF_003073215.2. Lineage (NCBI taxonomy): Eukaryota > Viridiplantae > Streptophyta > Magnoliopsida > Poales > Poaceae > Triticum > Triticum urartu. The sequence goes on along the minus strand of NC_053028.1, from coordinate 179,070,740 downwards.
GTGCCCTATAGGCGCTGGTTCATGTTCGTCTCCTACATCGTCGTCCATACCGTCGATATCTTCGGAGTCGAAGTCGAGCATGTCGGTTAAATCATCGACAGTGGCTACGAAGTGGGTGGTGGGTGGGCGTCGAATTTCTTCGTCATCCGCATCCCAATCCTGTTGGCCATAGTCCGGCCAGGGCTCTCTTAACAAAGAGAGAGACCTTAGTGAATTCAGAATGTAGCCGAAGGGTGAGTGCTGAAAGATATCCGCGGCGGTGAATTCCATGATCGCTGCCCAATCGGATTCGATTAGCAGGGGCGCGGAAGGTTCGGAGTCCGGAAAAGAGTCCGACACCTTGGAGTCACGGGCTTCGCAGAGGATGAGGCTGGTGTTCGGCTCGATCGCCGTTGAGACCGCAGCCCCCGAGGCGGTGTCTAGCCACCCGTGCTCGATTGGCGTAGTTGGCTCTGAGCTAAGGGTCGGAGCTGATGCGGGCGCGGCCTCTAGGGTACTGTTCGACGGCAGAGCTAGGTCATACCCATCGTGACAGTGCGGCGCGCCCGGCTGTGGCTCGAATCCGTCGAAGATCAAGTCTCCGCGGATGTCGGCCGTGTAGTTCAAACTTGCAAATCTGACCTGATGGCCAGGGGCGTAGCTTTCAATCTGCTCTAGATGTCCAAGCGAATTAGCCCGTAGTGCAAAGCCGCCGAACACGAAGATCTATCCGGGGAGAAAGGTCTCACCCTGGACCGCATCGTTGTTGATGATCGGAGGAGCCATCGGGCCTAAAGGTGACGACACAGAGGAACTCTCAATGAAAGCACCAATGTCGGTCTCAAAACCGGCGGATCTCGGGTAGGGGGTCCCGAACTGTGCGTCTAGGCCGGATGGTAACAGGAGGCAGGGGACACAATGTTTTACCCAGGTTCGGGCCCTCTTGATGGAGGTAAAACCCTACGTCCCGCTTGATTAATATTGATGATATGGGTAGTACAAGAGTAGATCTACCACGAGATCAGAGAGGCTAAACCCTAGAAGCTAGCCTATGGTATGATTGTTGTTTTTCTACGGACTAAAACCCTCCGGTTTATATAGACACCGGAAAGGGCTAGGGTTACACAAGGTCGGTTACAAAGGAGGAGATATACATATCCGTATTGCCTAGCTTGCCTTCCACGCCAAGTAGACTCCCATCCGGACATGAGACGAAGTCTTCAATCTTGTATCTTCATAGTCCAACAGTCCGGCCAAAGGATATAGTCTGGCTGTCTGGAGACCCCCTAATCCAGGACTCCCTCACCAGGCGTCCGGATGTGTTATTTCCTTTCTCTGTAACCGACTTTGTATAGCCCTAGGCCCCTCCAGTGTCTATATAAACCGAAGGGTTTTAGTTAGTAGCGACAATGACAATCATACAGGCTAGACCTCCAGGGTTTAGTCACAACGATCTCGTGGTAGATCAACTCTTGTAATACTCATACTCATCAATATCAATCGAGCAGGACATAGGGTATTACCTCCATCAAGAGGGCCCGAACCTGGGTAAAACATCGTGTCCCCTGCCTCCTATTACCATCGACCTTAGACGCACAGTTCGGGACCCCCTACCTGAGATCCGCCGGTTTTGACACCGACATTGGTGCTTTTATTAAGAGTTCCACTGTGACGTCGAAGTTAGGGTTGATGGCTCGCCTCGTTATCAAAGATAGTATCACCTCCGGAGGAGCCCTGGCCTCAGGCCAAACCCTCCGGCTGGGTGGATTTACCATGACCGCCCGTTCGGCCGTTAAGCCGACGATGACTTCACGGGTCATCGAAAATCGCCTCCGTGTTGGTTCGGAATACTCTAGACGGATGGATCCGGCGAAGTGGTCGTCTTTAAATGAACTCCTGGATCGCATCGCCGCCATGGGGGTTGCTACTGACTATGATCAGATTGGGCTTAAACCCGATCAGAGAGAAATCAAATCTCCGCCGATCACCCACCAGATAGCGGTCGTAGAAGAGTAAAACAACAATTCTTCCCCTATGCTGAAAACGAACTATGTTCGGATTTCTGAGCTGGAAGAGCCGGATACCCATCTGCGGAACAACACTCCAAGCCCTTCGAATTCGAAATTGTGCATCGGGCCTAGAAAATCATTGGACATCCCGGAACCTAGACTAATAAGCTTGGAAGCATCTCAAACTCCGGACTCCAAATTGGGCCAGGGTTTGGATTTAAAGCCACCCACCCACCACATGCAATATTCAATAAGACATTCCAGTCATCCGGATATATGCGACCTCACGTGCATACGACAACTATCTTAGGAAATAGTCCATCACTTTTGGGCCAGGTTCCTCCTTGTCGAAGACAAGATTAAAGATCGCCCCTTTCAACAGTGGTTATCACGCCCTGTTGGGGCGAGATGCATTCACATGCTTTCAAGCTATAGCTCATTACGAGTATATGAAGCTCAAAATGCCCGGGCCCAATGGTGTTATCACTCTCGCTAGTGATCCGGACATAGCCCTCCGCGCCGAAAACAAAACAGCATCCCTGGCCCTTGAGGCACTATCTGAAGCCCTCGCAGCCGAAGAGTTAACCGCATTACGCTCTACGATGGATAGGGACGACGTAATCCACGATAAGCGTCCCAAATCCACCTCCTTCAAACCAGCAGATGAAATAGTCAAATTTCAAGTCCACCCGATGGACCCCAAGAAGACAGCTTCCATCGGGGCACAACTGAACCCAACGGTTGACGCCGCACTACGAACGTTCCTGCGCGAGAACTGGGACATATTCGCCTGGCACCCTTCTAATATGCCAGGAATCCCACGCAGGCTGGCCAAACACAGCCTCAATATATTGAAGGGATAAAAGCCGGTCAAGCAAACACTGCGGCGTGATACGTCTCCAACGTATCTATAATTTTTGATTGTTCCATGCTATTATATTATCTGTTTTGGATGTTTATGGGCTTTATTATTCACTTTTATATTATTTTTTAGACTAACCTATTAACCCAGAGCCCAGTGCCAGTTTCTGTTTTTTTCCTCGTTTTAGAGTATCGCAGAAAAGGAAAATCAAACGGAGTCCAATTGACCTGAAACTTCACGGAACTTATTTTTGGACCAGAAGAAGCCCACGGAGTATCGGAGATGCACCAGGAGAGTCCCGGGCTGCCCACGAGGGTGGGGGCGCGCCCACCCCCCCTGGGCGCACCCCCCTGCCTCGTGGACAACCCGGAGATCCACCGACGCACTTCTTACTCCTATATATACCCATATACCCTAAAAACTTCGGGGGACGACAATAGATCGAGAGTTCCGCCGCCAAAAGCCTCCGTAGCCACCGAAAACCAATCTAGACCCGTTCTGGCACCCTGCCGGAGGGGGAATCCTTCTCCGGTGGCCTTCTTCATCATCCCGGCACTCTCCATGACGAGGAGGGAGTAGTTCTCCCTCGGGGCTGAGGGTATGTACCAGTAGCTATGTGTTTGATCTCTCTCTCTCTCTCTTGTGTTCTTGAGGTGGTACGATCTTGATGTATCGTGAGCTTTGCTATTATAGTTGGATCTTATGATGTTTCTCCCCCTCTACTCTCTTGTAATGGATTAAGTTTTCCCTTTGAAGTTATCTTATCGGATTGAGTCTTTAAGGATTTGAGAACACTTGATGTATGTCTTGCGTGGGATACCCGTGGTGACAATGGGGTATTGTATTGATCCACTTGATGTATGTTTTGGTGATCAACTCGCGGGTTCCTCCCATGAACCTATGCATAGGGGTTGGCACACGTTTTCGTCTTGACTTCCGATAGAATCTTTGGGGCACTCTTTGAAGTACTTTGTGTTGGTTGGAATAGATGAATCTGAGATTGTGTGATGCATATCGTATAATCATACCCGCGGATACTTGAGGTGACATTGGAGTATCTAGGTGACATTAGGGTTTTGATCGATTTGTTTCTTAAGGTGTTATTCTAGTATGAACTCTTGAATAGATCGATCAGAAAGAATAACTTTGAGGTGGTTTCCTACCCTACCATAATCTCTTCGTTTGTTCTCCGCTATTAGTGACTTTGGAGTGACTCTTTGTTGCATGTTGAGGGATAGTTATATGATCCAATTATGTTATTATTGTTGAGAGGACTTGCACTAGTGAAAGTATGAACCCTAGTCCTTGTTTCCTAGCATTGCAATACCGTTTGTGCTCACTTTTATCATTAGTTACCTTGCTGTTTTTATATTTTCAGATTACAAAAACCTTTATCTACTATCCATATTGCACTTGTATCACCATCTCTTCGCCGAACTAGTGCACCTATACAATTTACCATTGTATTGGGTGTGTTGGGGACACAAGAGACTCTTTGTTATTTGGTTGCAGGGTTGTTTGAGAGAGACCATCTTCATCCTACGCCTCCTACAGATTGATAAACCTTAGGTCATCCACTTGAGGGAAATTTGCTACTGTCCTACAAACCTCGGAGGCGCAACAACATCTACAAGAAGAAGGTTGTGTAGTATACATCAAGCTCTTTTCTGGCGCCGTTGCCGGGGAGGTTAGCGCTTGAAGGTATATCTTTAGATCTTGCAATCGAATCTTTTTGTTTCTTGTTTTATCACTAGTTTACTTTATAAAACAAAACTACAAAAAAGGGAATTGAGGGTACCTCATATGCTTCATCTTTTTAATATCTTTCATGAAATAAGGATTCCGATAATTGTGCTCAAGTGCTAGAATAAGAATGCATTAGAATGTTTGGCACTAAATCTTTGAATGATGAGCATGATTGCATTGTTGTTAGTATGGATTCCTTGAATATCTATGATGCTAATGATATGCAAAGCCACAAGATTGGGGAAGCTATGTTTGATGAAGATGATATTTTTTGTCCCCCAAGTTATGATGAGCAAATTTATTATGATGAAAGCATGCCTCCTATTTATGATGATTATATTGATGAAAGTGGATTTGGAGAGGTCTTGACTTTATTTTGTGATGAATCCACTATTCCGGAAGAGGTTCCAATTGATTATGAGAACAAAGTTGCTATCTATGATGATTATTGTGATGACTTGTATGCTATAAAGAATAATGATATCCATGAAACTTGCCATCATGATTTTAGTTTTCAATTGGATTATGCCTCACATGATAATTATTTTGTTGAGTTTGCTCCCACTATTATTCATGAGAAGAATTTTTCTTATGTGGAGAGTAATAAAATCTCTATGCTTGTAGATCATGAAAAGAATGCTTTATGTGATAGTTATATTGTTGAATTCATTCATGATGCTACTGAAAATTATTATGAGGGAGGAACATATGCTTGTAGGAATTGCAATAATATCAAGTTTCCTCTCTACGTGCTTAAAGTTTTGAAGTTATGCTTGTTTTGCCCTCCTATGCTAGTTGATTATTGTTCTCATAAGTTGTTTGCTCACAAAATCCCTATGCATAGGAAGTGGGTTAGACTTAAATGTTCTAGTAATATTCTTCATGATGCTCTCTTTATGTTTCAATTCTTCTCTTTTATGTGAGCATCATTGAAATCATCATGCCTAGCTAGGGGCGTTAAACGATAGCGCTTGTTGCACTACTAGGAAAAGGCCTACTAATGGCGCACCTAGTTTGGCCATTAATGGCGCATTAGTGGTGCGCCATTAGTGCCATGCCATTAGTATATTTTACTAATGGCGCACCACTGGTGCGCCATTAGTATCTGGTATACTAATGGTGCACCTCAGATGCGCCATTAGTATATACAACAGTGCGCCATTAGTATGCCTCCCAGGGGGCCATGTATACCCAGGTGCTTTGGCATACTAATGGCGCACAACAACAGGATGCGCCATTAGTAACTTCGGCATACTAATGGCGCACTGTTTAATGATGCGCCATTAGTATCCTTTGGCATACTAATGGCGCACTATGATGTGATGCGCCATTAGTATGAATATTAGGTTTTTTTATTTTTTAATTTTCTGTTTTTTGCACAGGTTACAAAATGTATAATTGGACAAAATATAGACAGCACACATCAACAACAGATTCATCGAATACAATAGAAGATTAGTCTCTGAATACAATTCATCATTTTAGTCTCCGAATACAATTCATCATATTAGTCTCCGAATTGAAAAGACCGAACAAAGATAGAACAATATATTACAAGTCTCGAGACCGCGAGTTTGTCTTCACATTACAAGTCGATATCGATCATCTAAACTACCATCACATAGAAGAGAGCTGCGGTCATCACGATGAGCATCATCACGATGAAACTCGTCTTCATCCGGTTCCTCCAACGCTCCCTCCCCTCTCCCGCTAGATAGCGGGCGTATCTAGATTCGACCTCGGCCCTAGTGGTGTACCCTTTGTAACTGTTACGCTGAATCGGTGAACCTGTCTCCGACACTCCTCCCAGTCGTTGTAGACTCCGGGAACCTTACCCTTGTACACGCAATACCACGGCATCGCTATGCAGTAGCCAAACGAAACGTTAGTACCAATTCACAGACAATACATAAGCAATATATAAGTATGCAACAGAACGATCGGAAGAGAAAAGCAAGACATTAATAGCATCGATTACATCTAAGTTGAACGACTCTCAAAACCAAAGAGACATACTACAAGTTCATTAAAGTTTAATTACAACATGAGCCAATCGATGTTTCAGAACTAGACACAGCATCACTGCTTTCGACTCGACTCAAGGGACCGGAGTGTGGATGAAGCCGCCGTCTATCGTGGGAGTCATGAAACAACGGGCGTTGTCAGCCTGCATTTGTAGGATTGTGTTGATGTCACTGTTTGACAGTTGATTTCTGAGGTAGAACTGCCTCGAGGTACGAAGGACATCTTGATGGATGATTTCCGCAAACTCCAACTGGATGCGAAAGAATTCTTGTCTGATGTCCGCGTCCTGGATTGCTCACACGCTCGCGGCCCAATCTTTGAGTCTACTCGGTAGCAGAAGTTGATGATGGTCCCGTACGATCGCCCGCATGTGATGGATGGCGTAGTAGGCACCCTTCTGACCGCCAGGCGGCTGCTTGACGCAGCAGAACGTCGTATTGTGGGAGAACACGTGCTTGCCGTACTTACGAATAGGCCTGGTGAAGGTGCCTCCAGATTTGACGTAGCTGGGGAGAACATCATCAAGAACCTTCTTGACATTTGTGTAGTCTCGTTCGACTGACGGTCCGGGTCGAAATACGTGGCCATGGAATATTTGGGGCTTAGGAGGATGAGCGTGCAACGTGTGTCACTGCAGAAAACACGGAATGTTAAAAGAAAAACGATCGAAATCTAAGAATTCATATGTTATGGGGCGGTTGAGGGGAGGACTTACTCGGGAAAGTAAGGCACGAGGAAGTTATCCTTATCTTGGTTTGCCAGAATGACGCCTTTGAGGTAAGAACTCGTGACTTGCCGGTCCCCAGCGCTGCCCAAGATCTTGGCACGCATGTAGAAGGGGTCGACTATCACGATGTCCGGGGTCTTGTCGCGAATGATCCGCATCTCCATACTCAGCGAAAATAGCCGAACGAAGGTGTAGTGCAGCGGATGAAGGTTCAACATAGCGTGGATGTCATCAAACCGTAGGACGATCGTACCCCCGATGGAGTTATCCACAAAGCCCTTGCCCTCTGGCACCTTGGCCGCGAAAACCGGGTATGCCACATCCTTCTCTCCGAGACGCCGCTTCTCCAAAGAAAGAACACTGTCATGCAGACTCCGCATAGCACCGGTTGCAGCATCGAGCATATTTCTCGATAGCATCGGCCTACCCGCCACATGCACCCTCCTCGAGATATCCTCAGGTGAAGGTGGCCCGTCCTGAGCACGGATCGTACTCGGTGCCGGCTGGCCCGCACCCTTGTTAGTCTTTCTTTTGCGTGCCTTCTTCTTCTCCTGTAATGGGACCGAGTTCTTCTCACAGACCGCCTTCTTGAGTGTGTTGGGGCTGATAATATTTCGCACCTCGCCTATCTGAGGCTCGGTGAAGTCGGCAGCTGGAGGCGTCTCCTGAGAGCTGAACGGCAGACGACGCCTGTTGCAACTTGGCTTCTCCGCGGTACCAGCTAGATCACGCACGTCTTTTGTTGGGTTGGGTTCTTGAGAAGGAGGCCCCATGAAGTCGCCACCGTACCCATGATCGGCAAAGTACTGATCGACGTTGGCAAATGTATCGTCGTCGTCGTCGTTCTGATCCTGTGCCATATGCATGTTTGGATCCAGTGGCATAGGGATGTCCGGCACCGTTGCGGCGGTCTTGCCATGGGGCCGACTTGGCGCCGGCACGACTGGCGGTGTTGTCTTTGGGGTGGTGTCCCCCGCCCCCAAACGAATCTGGCTCTTCGGCCAAAGCAGGGGGCAGCTCAGGCAGGCGCTGAGGGTCATCACGTCATAATCGTCGGCCCCGACGGGTCGAATCGGAGGTAACAACTCGTCGCAGCCTGGCAGCACCCGAACCAGTTCAACCCTAAACAAGTTGGGTGGCATCTGGGTACCGTGGAACAAGGGGTTGCCCGGTTGAACGGTTTTGCCCTTGGCGACATCGACCAACTCGTTGTTCACGAAGTGCAGGAGAGTGCACGGAACGCCGGCGGCGCCCTGCGAAAACATGTAGGGCGTCAGGGATGCCCAGTCAAAGGCAAGGAGATGAAGTCCTCGGCCGAGAGAGGCTTAATTAGTTACCGTGATGATGGCGTCGAGCTCAGCTAATGTCGAGGCACCGCCAACGGCGGGCGTGCAGTTGACGGAGGGGCCGCTTGCTGCAGAGGTGCCGGCCGGCGTACACCCGGGTGCATTAAGCTCTCGTGCCGGCGTCGGAGACACCAATGCCGCCTCCGCCGGAGACACCAATGGCCCCGCCATCGCGTTCTGCGAGTTGCTGGCCGTGAAGCTAGGAATCGGGGGCGGCCCCTGTTGGCCGCCCGCAATCCACGCACTAATCCCCTGGATCAAGGTAGGCACAATGGCGGTGATCGTCGCTCCGAGTTGTTGTTGCACTTGCTCTTGGACAATCTCCGGAATCCGCACCACCTGTGCCCTGAGTTCTTGAACCTCGCGCGCCTGGCTTTCCGAGCTGGTCTTTTTCTCCTTTCGCCCACCAGTGTTATAGTATGACGACCATTTTGTCGACAAGCCTTTGCCGGCCACACGACCAGCTGACATCGGCTTACTGAGCTTATCCTTGTTCTTCATTACATTCAACGCCCTATTTAGAGTGGTGTCCCAAGGGTTGCTCTTAGTCGACCCCGCGCTACTGCTTTCAGTCGCCTGCGGAAGGAATGCGAACCATTTAGAAATTTGGCTTCATTAATTAGAATGCAACCATATGGAGCTAATTACGCGGGGGTGTATTCCTTACTTAGCTCAAGCGCCCTGTTCTTCGGATCCGTGGTAAGCTCCTTTGTTTTCGGGTCCTTCTTGTACCGGGCCCTGACAAAGTTCCTGGTCTGCTTGTCACCTTATTTATCGAAGAGGGGCGGTAGGCCTTGCTCGGCACGTTCCGCCTCCTCCTTGTCCCATATAGGCTCCGCCACTCTGTAACCGCCGGGACCGAGTGTGTGTTCCCCTAAGTTCAGCTCTCGCATTTCTTTCCCCCACTTACTTGATTCAGAGTTTGCGGTGCTCGAGCAATTGATCTTGCAGTCGTTGTAGTCATCTTCGGTGATCAAAGGATTTTTCTCCTTGATCTTCTCATAACTCTCACCTTTCTCGATCATTCTCTTCACATTGCTTTTCCAAGTAGACAGGGCCGTGCTCATCTTCGTGAGGGCAGCACTGTTCACTTTATTCCCTTTGAGGCTTGTGTTTTCAAATTCAGCGGGAACTTGTATCGTTCGTGCAGCTTCGTGAAGAGGAGGTTGCACAAATTCCCTCGGTCAGGATGCCTGAGGTTCTCGGTGTTGATCGAGATGGTGCTCAGGAGAATGCACCCGAGCTGAAGCGAGTACCCCTTGACTATTCGTTCGGGCGCCGTTGGATTCCCGTTGGAGTCCACTTCAGTAACTTCCTCCTTGAGGGTGCGGAGCACGGTCGGGCGCCGGTCCTTCCGCTGCCTCTTCGGTTGGCTGCCATCTGTGCGTGCGCCGCCATCATCAGTGGTGGCATCCTCGGAGGCACCATCAGTGGTGGCATCAGTGGGGTCATCCTCGGCGGTACCATCAGTGGTCTCAGGATCGGCGGGGAAGGCGGCATCCTCATACAAGTGAGGTTGTTCCTCCATCTCCTGGGACAGCTCCCAGAATGCCTTGACGCCCGAACCCCCGGCCTCATCGTTGTTGGCCATGTTTCTCTCTAAATAGGAACAAAGTCTGGTCAAAAAGTTGGTTATTGTCAAGGAACAAGATCATGGTCTCATCATTTAGGGTTTGTTGACACCGAGGCATCCTAAAAGCTAAGCTTTTATCATTGAGGGTTTTTCGACACAGAGGCACCCTAAAAGCCTAAGCTTTCATCATTTCGGTTTTTATCGACACCGAGGCACCCTAAAAGCCATGCATTAGTCACAAGTACGCCGGGGCACTTGATCCTACTTAATTAACTACTAAGATACCCCGACCCATGCATTAGTCACATGTACCCCATATGTCCTATTTTTAGCAAAGTCATGCTAAAATTCACGGAAAATTTCAGCATGACCTTTGCTGAAAATAGGACATATGGAGTACCCGAATTTGCCGGAACGGAAGTTAATCGACATTCCAGCAAACTCAAGGGCCTCTCGGGTGGACAAGGCAAAAAAGGCCTCCATCACAACATGGAAAATACATTGGCATGTGAAGAGGTGAAACAATATATGCATCTCCAAGCAGTATCATATGGTCAGCAGTAGTTGACTGACAGATGCACCAAATACAACAATTCCAATTGTAATCTCCAAACAAAAACTACCCCAAAAAAAGGTGACCTCCAACTAATGTCCTTGTTTTGTCAGATTTGATCTATAAATAACTAGTAGTACATGTCTGAGTATTTGGATATGCTATCTATCTATCAGCAAGTAAATTATGCCATTTGAACAGATTTATACTATTTGAATGCCAAGTACATGACTGAATCTGAATTAATGCCAAGTACATCCAGTTGGTTTTAGTCAAAGTTCAACCAAAAAAATGACACATACAAACTGAAGAGAAGTGTGGTGCTGATTCATATGTATGTATGTACAGGAGATGCAAGTGCCACCAAGATAGATAGTTTCAGTCAAATTAAAAAAAACAATTGGACACATACAAACTGAAGCAAACCGTCATGCTTTTTCATGTGTACATAGAAAAGATGCAATTGGTATCCACAATTTATTAATCACATGCACTTCCTCTAATTTATTAATCACATGCTCTTTGACTAACCATCCAAAAAATATAGATCAAGGATGATACTGCCAGCCACCTGCGGGGAGTAAGAATGAGTAGTTTCTGCTAATTAGAGGACAAACTATAACAGCGGAAAAAGAATTGAACAGTTTATCATAACAGCGGAACACTGATGGTCTGGTATGGCAAGCATGCAAGCTGTAAAGTGACAACACTATAACTGTGAAAAGAGCAGAGTCCAGCCAAACATATCACACAAATTCCACTAAAATATAACCTAAGCCACACAAAACAAGTAATGAAACCTCCACCAAGAACAGAGCCATACTATAGCAGCAAGACTGTAGTAAGAAAGAACCAATTCCCAAGTCCCAAATTACTCATGGTACAAAGGCACATGCAAATCCTTATGCAAGAAGTGTAGATTACAAAAGCTAGACACTCATCACTATAGTAGTCTACAGCAACTGCAGAATCACCAACACTGAAAGTCAAATCTATGGGTACCATGAAAAGAAGTTAACATGGACAGCAAGTAGCTGACACAAAATGAACATAGCCTAATTTAGCTAAGAAAACCCTCAGGTTGTAGTAGAAGATACTGCTCTAAAACATGTGATCCTTTTTGCATGCTAGGTTTAGTTAGTGTTACCTGCCAAGTGCACATGTGACAGTAGTTCTAGCAAGCAATGTTGCTGAAGGGTATAGCATGTAAATTGGGTCTTGGGCTATAAGTTTAGTGAACTACAGGCTACTGGGCTTCATGGCTATGAATATCTCACATAGATTTTAATCTCTTCGCTAGCTCCAAAAAACTGTTAGGTATTTGTCCGTTATTTGTTGCATATCTTACATTTGGTTGGAGAGCGCAAGGCTAATGTGACAATTGCCACAACCAACCTCTATTTCCCTGATGCTTCTTACAGGGCCGGTGCATCAATGTGCCTGTGCATGCTGGATCTCCTTTTTGTTAAAAAATTCGGTAAATTAACTATGATCAAGCTAAGTGTTTCAGAACACATATTTACATTTCTAGCATAATATTTCAGAACACATATTTCAGAACACAATTTTTTTCTATCCATGTTTCAATTTGATGCCATCACTCCATTTAGCAAGCAGCATTGTAACAAAAAGAAATTCTAGGCGCAAATTTCTTCAGAATGAAATTAAGTTAGTGAAACTGTCACACATTTCTTCACAATGAACATAGGGGGAGAGGGGGAGAGGAGGGGGGGAGCTCACGGGGGCGGTGGTGTGGACGGGGCGACGAGGTGGGGCGACGAGGTCCGGGTGGTGGTGGTGCGACGAGGTCCGGGAGGCGACGAGGTCCGGGTGGTGGTGGTGCTCCGGCGACGGTGGTGTGGATGGGGCGGCGTCCGGGCCACCGGCGACGAGGGCGGCGGGGTGATGGCGTCCAACGAGGTGGGGCGACGGGGAGAGCGGCGTTGAGGAGACGAGGACGACGGGGCGGCGGGGAGACGAGGACGACGGGGCGGCGGGGAGACGAGGACGACGGGGCGGCGGCGTCGGGAGAGGAGAGGGGAAGGGGATCGAGGGCGAGGGCGAGGGAGAGAGAGGGGATAGGGAGGGGCCGGGGAGGAAATATGGATGGGGGCGGCACAATACTAATGGCGCACCACCCCTCGGTGCGCCATAAGTACATCCATACTAATGGCGCACCTCACCGTGGTGCGCCATTAGTAGTTTTTTTCTTATAGTAATGGCACAATACTAATGGCGCACCACCCCTCGGTGCGCCATAAGTACATCCATACTAATGGCGCACCTCACCGTGGTGCGCCATTAGTATTTTTTTATAAGACAGTAATAATTTTTTAAACTTGTTTAAATCATAACAGTATTTTTTATAAGACAGTAACAGTAATATTTTTTTATAAGACAGTAATAATTTTTGAAAAAATATCATCAAACAGTAATGCCGGTGGAGCGGGGGAGGGTGCACGGGGTGCGGGGGGTCGGCGGCGGCGGTTGAGTAGGGGAATCGAGGGTGCGGGGGGTCGGCGGCGGCGGCCGGTGGACCGGGGGGTGCTCGGCGGCGAGGGGGACCGGATCTGGCGAGGTGGGATAGCGATCAAGATGGAGGGGGATCGAGATCGAGTGTCCATGAAATTTAAAAATATTCATGATAGTTCAAAAAGTGCCCATGAAATACAATCGAGAAATGAAGGCTACGATTTAAATACAATCGATCTTAACTAGCTATTTGTTCACAATCTTCTTGCCCTTCTTTTTCGCAAATGGAGTTCTTCTGTGGAACGGACGTCCTTTAGGTAGGGTGGTCCTGCTTCTTCTTGTGGTGTATGCTGCTACTTCATCATCGTCGTCATGTTCGATCCTCGGGTCGCCGTACTTGTCGAAGTCTTGCTCATTGCCTACTCCATCCATTCCGATGATCTTCCTTTTGCCTCTCCTCACGACAACACGACTGGGCTTTGACGGGTCGGTAACGAAGAAGCATTGGTCCACTTGGGAAGCCAGTACCCATGGCTCATTTTTCGCAGTGACGTTTGCGCCCGCGGTCTTGGATTTGGCTTCGGGTATAACCATGGTGGTGAAATACCGGTCTTCTTTTAGGACGCTCTTGGCCCATCTGACACGGAACATCGGGACCTTCTCTCCAGCGTAGCTCAGCTCCCAGATCTCCTCGATCCTTCCGTAGTATCTGTCCTTGTCGTTACCGGTGTAGGATTCCATCGTTACCCCGGAGTTCTGATAACCATCGCTCTTCATGTCCTTGGCCTCGGTGTAGAATGTGTAGCCGTTGATATCGTACACCTCATAGGTCATCAGGTTGTGCTCGGCGCCCTGTGACAAGGCGAATATGAGTTGTTCTTCCGCGGAAGAATCCTCATGTAAAGGGTACGACAGAAGCTTCTGCTTGAACCAACGCGTGAAACATGAGTTGTGCTCTTTGAGTATATCTCTGTCCGTCCTCTGTTGGCCTCGGTCATTGTATGTCTTCTTAATAAAGGTTTTGTGCTGTACCACCCAAGGATCGACCACGTCTATGTGTTGTAGCGCGACTAGGTTTGCTCTTTCAAAGTCGGCGAGTCGACCCTCGAAGTCGACATGCATTTCGCGACGACCCTCACGGTGACCCCATCCAGCGAGCCTGCCGAGGTGCCTGTTGACGGGCAGACCAACGGGGTTCTCGATGCCTAGATAATTCGTGCAGTAGGAGATGCACTCTTCGGTCAGAAAGCCCCTGGCTATGCTTCCCTCTGGACGTGACATGTTGCGAATGTATCCTTTGATGACACCATTCATCCTTTCGAACGGCATCATGCTGTGCAGGAACGTCGGCCCGAGTTGGATGATATCGTCCACGATATGGACCAGCAGATGCACCATAACGTCGAAGAATGCGGGTGGGAAGTACATCTCAAGCTCGCATAGTATCACCACGATCTCTTCCTGTAGCCTTCTGAGTTGCCTCACGCCAACAGACTTCCGAGAGATGACGTCGAAAAAGTTGCATAGGCCAAATAGGGTTTCACGAACGTGCGCGTCCATGATCCCACAGATTGCAACTGGAAGTATCTGCGTCATCAGCACGTGACAGTCGTGAGACTTCATCCCGCTGAACTTCAGCTTCGCTGGGTCTAGGTATCTGCTTATCTTCCCCGCGTAACCGTAAGGAAGTTTTACTCCTACGAGGCAGGTGAAAAACTGCTCGATCTCCTCCTGACTTAGAGTGAAGCACGCGGGAGGGTAGTCATTTCCGGTCTTCTTGGCCTTTTTGCCTTTGCGACGACTTTCCGTGTCCTGCTTCGCCTCATCATCATCATGATCATCATATATAGCGTGAAGCTCCTGCCTGATGCCCATTGATTTCAAGTCTGTCCTTGCTTTCGGCCCATCTTTGGTCCTCTCTGGCATGTTGAGCAGGGTACTAAGCAGACTCTCGCACACGTTCTTCGTGATATGCATGAAATCAAGGCTGTGAGGCACACGGTGGATCTTCCAGTACGGCAAGTCCCAGAAAACAGACCTCGTTTTCCATACCTTCAACAGCGGCTCTGGCGCCTTTCGCTTCTTTCCCGGCTCTGGCGCCTTTTGCTTCTTTCCCGGCAGTGGGCAGTCTTTCCAATTTTTCAACAGCTCGTCTATTTCCTCGCCGCTCCTCGTACGCGGGCGTCCTCGGGGTTCGGTTTCACCATCGAACAGATCCTTACGTTTTCTCCACGGGTCATCGTCGCGAAGCCACCTTCGATGTCCCATGAACACGGTTTTCGAAGACCCGGGATCTCTATCTAGCTGGCGATACGTTGTGTCATCCATGCACCTGACGCATCCAGAAAATCCGTGGACCACCTGCCCCGCGACATATCCGTAACCGATATAGTCGTGCAGCGTTGTGAGCAGCGCGGCTCTCATAGGGAAATATTCTTTCTCTGCGGCATCCCACGTATTGGCTGGCGTTTTCCACAGCGTGTCAAGCTCCTCTTTCAGCAGCCCCAGATACAGATTGATGTCGCTCCCTGGTTGTTTCGGTCCTTCAATTAGCATACTCATGTGAATGTACTTCCTCTTCATGCACAACCAGGGGGAAGGTTGTACATCCACACAAACACAGGCCAGGTGCTATGTGTGCTTCTCTGGCTGCCAAACGGATTGACTCCATCGGTGCTCGCGCCCAGCACGATGTTCCTTGGATCGTTCCCAAATTCTGGGTCTTCGAAGTTCAACGCTTGCCACTAGCTCGCATCCTTAGGGTGACTCAACATCTTGTCTTTTTTATCTATCTCCGGATCATTTGCGTCATCTTCTCGCTTCTTCTCCTCCCTATCCGCGTGCCAACGCAGGAGCTTTGCTACCTTAGGGTCCGCGAAATACCGCTGCAGACGAGGAGTGATCAGAAAGTACCACACCACTTTTCGAGGAGCTTTCTTCCTCTTCTTGTATCGAGTGACGCCGCACACCGGACATATGGTAGACTCCGCGTGCTCGTCTCGATAAATGATGCAATTGTTCATGCACACATGGTATTTCACGTGCGGTAAATCCAGAGGACACACGATTTTCTTCGCCTCCTCCAAGCTGGTCGGGCACTTGTTCCCCTTGGGAAGACGTTCGTGCCAGAATGACATGTTCTCGTCGAAGCATGCGTCGGTCATTTTGTGTTTTACCTTCATCTCCAGAGCCATGAGCGTTACTTTCAGGCGGGTATCCTCGGGCCTGCATCCTTCATACAATGCAGTAACCGCGTCTAACTCAAGTTGATCCATCTTGGCTTTCTCTCGGGCGGCAGCTCTTGCGTTATCCGTCTGCTTGAGAAGCAGCTCTTGAATATGAGGGTCCTGCACCCAGCCCATCGATGGTCCAGCGTCGTCTGCTCCGCCGGCATCATCATCTTCATGATCATGCCCGTCGTCTGCTCCGGCATCTTCCTCATCATCATGTCCTGCATCTTCTACATGATGACTGTGTACAGCATCACCGTCGTGATCATCTCCTGGGGATTCTTCGTCTTCTCGCCCGCCCGAGCCGCGGTGGTTGTCTTGCTACCCTTCCTCATTTCTTGCCCAGCCCCCATGGACGACTTCATAGTCATCTTCATCACCTTGCCACTGATAGCCATCCATGAAACCACGCAAGAGCAGGTGGTCCCGCACCTGCCCGGATTCCGGGTCCGCAATAAGGCTCTTCAGCTTGCATCTTCGACACGGACATCTTATCTCCGTCTCGTTCTTTTGAAGCATCTCAGCCTTCACGGACCTCAAAAACCTATTCACGATGCCTTCGGTCATCATGCGGACCATGGTCGCCTGCGGGGTAGAGCAAAACGATATTTTAGAACCAAGAAAAAAATTGGCATGACTTTCCCTAAAAATAGGACCAAAAAGAATGCTTAATGCCAAAATTCTCGCCGAAACGGAAATGAATCAACATTCCGGCAAAATATTGGCAACTATCGCATTTCAAATACCGGTACACCTCCAAACACAAACACATATGCAACACCACAAACATATGCAACACCACGAACATACATAGATCTAGCTAGGCCATAAAAAGTGCATGTGCACATTGTTGTAGGGAGAACAACATAAATATAGCTTCCCCCCTTACTTACCTATCAAAACAAGGTAATTTAACCACTTAAATTGAATGAATCTATGGTGGAAATGAGGTGAAAAAGAGGAGGCACCCGAGACAAGGAGGAGGTGGAAAGAATGAAGTGGGGAGAAAGTGAGTGTGGGTAGGACAGGCTGTCCAAAATATCTTGTTGCTGCCCACTTACTAATGGCGCACCAACTCTAAATGCGCCATTAGTAATCCAGGTAACTAATGGCGCACCGTCTGGTGGTGCGCCATTAGTAGTTTTGCAAAAAAACATAGTAATGGCGCACTGTTCCACAGTGCGCCATTACTAGTTTAAACTAGTAATGGCGCACGGTCGAACAGTGCACCATTAGTAGTTTTGGAAAAAAAGGAATAAAAAATATAATAAAAAAACAACATTAGTGGCGCACTTTCTTACAGGTGCGCCATTACTAGTTACAACTAGTAATGGCGCACTGTGTCTGGATGCGCCATTGGTATGTTTGGACAGGCGCACTAGTTCAAAAAAAAATTGATACTAATGGCGCACCCTGGGCCAGGTGCGCCATTAGTAGTTTCAGCTCTAATGGCATATCAGAAGGTGGTGCGCCATTAGTATATACTAATGGCGCACCGCTTGTCTGGTGCGCCATTAGTGTCAATCCCATCTATAGCCCTTTTTCTAGTAGTGTTGGGAGGCAACCCAATTTTACTTTTGTTCCTTGCTTTTTGCTCCTGTTTAGAAATAAATAATTTATCTATCCTCTGTTATGATTGAGTTTTTATGTTTTATTAGTGTTTGTGTCAGGTAGAACCGTTGGGAAGACTTGGGGAAAGTCTTGTTGATCTTGCTGTAAAAAACAGAAACTTTAACGCTCACAAGAATTGCTGCCATTTTTTATTGGAGAGTGATATTTAGTTAATTCTTTTTGCATATGATTAATAGATAAATTCCTCACATCCAGAAATTTATTTTAGAATTTTTGGGGTTCCAGAACTTGCGTTAGATACAGATTACTAAAGACTTTTATGTTTTTGACAGATTCTGTTTTTTCTATGTGTTGTTTGCTTATTTTGATGAATCTACGAGTAGTATCGGAAGGTATGAACCATAGATGAGTTAGAATACAGTAAGTTTAACACCAATATAAATACATAATTAGTTCATTACAGTACCTTCAAGTGATGTTTTGTTTTCTTTCGCTAACGGAGCTCACGAGTTTTCTGTTAAGTTTTGTGTTGTGAAGTTTTCAAGTTTTGGGTAAAGATTCGATGGACTATGGAATAAGGAGTGGCAAGAGCCTAAGCTTGGGGATGCCCATGGCACCCCAAGGTAATATTCAAGGACAACCAAAATCCTAATCTTGGGGATGCCCCGGAAGGCATCCCCTCTATCATCTTCGTTCATCGGTAACTTTACTTGGAGCTATATTTTTATTTACCACTTGATATGTGTTTTGCTTGGAGCGTCATTTTATTTTATTTTGTTTTGCTTGATGTTTGAATAAAATACCAAGATCTAAAATTATTAAATGTTAGAGAGTCTTCACATAGTTTCATAATTATTTGACTACTCATTGATCTTCACTTATATCTTTCGGAGTAGTTTGTCATTTGCTCTAGTGCTTCACTTATATCCTTTTAGAGCACGGCGGTGGTTTTATTTTGAAGAAATAGTTGAACTCTCATGCTTCACTTATATTACTTTGAGAGTCTTTAGAACAGCATGGTAATTTTCTTTGGTTATGAAATCAATCCTAATATGATGGGCATCTAAGAGGGATATAATAAAAACTTTCATATAAAGTGCATTGAATACTATGAGAAGTTTGATACTTGATGATTGTTTTGAGATATGAGGATGGTAATATTAGAGTCATGCTAGTGGGTAGTTGTCAATTTGAGAAATACTTGTGTTAAAGTTTGTGATTCCCATAGCATGCACGTATGGTGAACCGTTATGTGACGAAGTCGGAGCACGATTTATTTATTGATTGTCTTCCTTATGAGTGGCGGTCGGGGACGAGCGATGGTCTTTTCCTACCAATCTATCCCCCTAGGAGCATGCGCGTAATACTTTGTTTTGATAACTAATAGATTTTTGCAATAAGTATGTGAGTTCTTTATGACTAATGTTGAGTCCATGTATTATACGCACTCTCACCCTTCCACCATTGCTAGCCTCTCTAATACCGCACACCTTTCGCCGGTATCATACACCCACCATATACCTTCCTCAAAACAGCCACCATACCTACCTATCATGGCATTTCCATATCCATTCCGAGATATATTGCCATGCAACTTTCCAGCATTCCGTTTACTATGACACGCTCCATTATTGTCATATTGCTTTGCATGATCATGTAGTTGACATCGTATTTGTGGCAAAGCCACCGTTCATAATTATTCCATACATGTCACTCTTGATTCATTGCACATCCCGGTACACCGCCGGAGGCATTCATATAGAGTCATATCTTGTTCTAGTATCGAGTTGTAATCATTGAGTTGTAAATAAATAGAAGTGTGATGATCATCATTAATAGAGCATTGTCCCCCCCCCAAAAAAAGAAAGGCAAAAAAAGGAAAAAAAAACAAGAAAGTCCAAATAAAAAAAGAAAGGCCAAATAAAAAAATAAATAAAAGGGACAATGCTACTATCCTTTTTTCCACACTTGTGCTTCAAAGTAGCACCATGATCTTCATGATAGAGAGTCTCTTGTTTTGTCACTTTCATATACTAGTGGGAAATTTTCATTATAGAACTTGGCTTGTATATTCCAACAATGGGCCTCCTCAAGTGCCCTAGGTCTTCGTGAGCAAGCAAGTTGGATGCACACCACTTAGTTTCTTTTGTTGAGCTTTCATACATTTATAGCTCTAGTGCATCCGTTGCATGGCAATCCCTACTCACTCACATTGATATCTATTAATAGGCATCTCCATAGCCTGTTGATACGCCTAGTTGATGTGAGACTATCTTCTCCCTTTTTGTCTTCTCCACAACGACCATTCTATTCCACATATAGTGCTATGTCCATGGCTCATGCTCATATATTGCATGAAGATTGAAAAAGTTTGAGAACATCAAAAGTATGAAACAATTGCTTGGCTTGTCATCGGAGTTGTGCGTGATTTAAATACGTTGTGTGGTGAAGATGGAGCATAGCCAGACTATATGATTTTGTAGGGATAGCTTTCTTTGGGCATGTTATTTTGAGAAGACATGATTACTTTGTTAGTATGCTTGAAGTATTATTATTTTTATGTCAATATTAAACTTTTGTCTTGAATCTTATGGATCTAAATATTCTTGCCACAATAAAGAGAATTACATGGATAAATATTTTAGGTAGCATTCCACATCAAAAATTTTGTTTTTATCATTTACCTACTCGAGGACGAGCAGGAATTAAGCTTGGGGATGCTAATACGTCTCCAACGTATCTATAATTTTTGATTGTTCCATGCTATTATATTATATGTTTTGGATGTTTATGGGCTTTATTATGCACTTTTATATTATTTTTGGGACTAACCTATTAACCCAGAGCCCAGTGCCAGTTTCTATTTTTTCCTTGTTTTAAAGTATCGCAGAAAAGGAAAATCAAACAGAGTCCAATTGACCTGAAACTTCACGGAAGTTATATTTGGACCAGAAGAAGCCCATGGAGTATCGGAGATGGACCAGGAGAGTCCCGGGCTGCCCACGAGAGTGGGGGCGCGCCCACCCCCCTGGGCACGCCCCCTGCCTCGTGGACAGCCCGGAGATCCACCGACATACTTCTTGCTCCTATATATACCCATATACCCTAAAAACTTCGAGGACGACAATAGATCGGGAGTTCCGCCGCTAGAAGCCTCCGTAGCCAACGAAAACCAATCTAGACCCGTTCCGGCACCCTGCCGGAGGGGGAATCCTTCTCCAATGGCCATCCTCATCATCCCGGCACTCTCCATGACGAGGAGGGAGTAGTTCTCCCTCGGGGCTGAGGGTATGTACCAGTAGCTATGTGTTTGATTTCTCTCTCCCTCTCTCTCTCTCTCTCGTGTTCTTGAGGTGGTACGATCTTGATGTATCGCGAGCTTTGCTATTATAGTTGGATCTTATGATGTTTCTCCCCCTCTACTCTCTTGTAATGGATTGAGTTTTCCCTTTGAAGTTATCTTATCGGATTGAGTCTTTAAGGATTTGAGAACACTTGGTGTATGTCTTGCATGGGATACCCGTGGTGACAATGGGGTATTCTATTGATCCACTTGATGTAAGTTTTGGTGATCAACTTGCGGGTTCCGCCCATGAACCTATGCATAGGGGTTGGCACACATTTTCATCTTGAATCTCCGGTAGAATCTTTGGGGAACTCTTTGAAGTACTTTGTGTTGGTTTGAATAGATGAATCTGAGATTGTGTGATGCATATCGTATAATTATACCCGCGGATACTTGAGGTGACATTGGAGTATCTAGGTGACATTAGGGTTTTGATTGATTTGTTTCTTAAGGTGTTATTCTAGTACGAACTCTTGAATAGATCGATCAGAAAGAATAACTTTGAGGTGGTTTCATACCCTACCATAATCTCTTCGTTTGTTCTCCGCTATTAGTGACTTTGGAGTGACTTTTTGTTGCATGTTGAGGGATAGTTATATGATCCAATTATGTTATTATTGTTGAGAGGACTTGCACTAGTGAAAGTATGAACCGTAGGCCTTGTTTCCTAGCATTGCAATGCCGTTTGTGCCCACTTTTATCATTAGTTACCTTGCTGTTTTTATATTTTCAGATTACAAAAACCTTTATCTACTATCCATATTGCACTTGTATCACCATCTCTTCGTCGAACTAGTGCACCAATACAATTTACCATTGTATTGGGTGTGTTGGGGACACAAGAGACTCTTTGTTATTTGGTTGCAGGGTTGTTTGAGAGAGACCATCTTCATCCTATGCCTCCTACGGATTGATAAACCTTAGGTCATCCACTTGAGGGAAATTTGCTACTGTCCTACAAACCTCTGCACTAGGAGGCCCAACAACATCTACAAGAAGAAGGTTGTGTAGTAGACATCATGGCGCTTTTCCGAACCTAAACGACAAGCCATGGGGGAGGAGCTAGCCAAGTTAATCGAGGCCAGATTCATCAGAGAGATAAAACACCTAGACAGGCTAGCAAACCTGGTGATGGTGCCAAAGAAGGAGAAATCCTGGCGCCTATGCGTCGATTTCAAAGACCTCAATAAGGCTTGCCCTAAGGATCCCCTCCCCCGCATCGATCAGATTATTGATGCTACCGCATGACATGACTCACTATGTTTCCTCGACGCATACTCTGGATACCATCAAATCAAAATGAAGGAGTCCGATCAAACCGCAACGGCATTTATCACCCCACCCGCGCCTTTCTGCTTCAACACTATGCCCTTTGGGCTAAAAAACGTCGGTGCCACCTACCAACGCATGATTCAAACATGCCTAGAGAAACAAATCGCAAGACAGTTGAAGCATATGTGGATGACATCGTCATCAAGACTAAGCATGTCGAGTTGTTAATAGACGATCTGCGTCTCACATTCGACAACCTCCGGACATATGACATCAAGCTCAATCCGCAAAAGTGTGTTTTCGGCGTTCCCACCGGAAAAATGCTGGGCTTCATAGTTTCCAATAGAGGAATTGAGGAAAATCCAGTCAAAATCCGTGCTTTATCAAAATTGGCTACACCAATAGACCTTAAACAGTTCCAAAAACTAGCCGGATGCGTGGCAGCTTTAAGCCGCTTTATCCTAGGAGAAAAAGCATTGCCACTTTATCGCCTTCTCCGACGTACCGACCACTTCGAGTGGACGAAAGCGGCACCAGCCGGACTAGAGGAAATAAAGGATCTTTTAGCGAGCAACCCAATCCTGGCTGCGCCAAACGTCGGTGAACCGATGTTATTATACATCTCCGCAACACACTAGGTGGTGAGCGCAGTGCTCGTCGTAGAGCGGAGAAGGACAGACACAAGTTCCCACTTCAGAAACCGGTATATTACGTATCCACCGTCCTCACACCATGCAAATACCGGTATCCTCATTACCAAAAGATAGCATGCGCAGTCTTCACGGCATCCCGGAAGCTACGACACTACTTCCAAGAGTGTTCGATCATGGTAGCTTCCGAAGTACCACTCAATGATATAATAAATAACCGTGACGCTACGGGTCAGATTGCCAAGTGGGCTATTGAGCTCCTACCATTTGACATAAGATACAAACCATGCCGGGCCATTAAATCCCAAGTATTGGCCGACTTCATTGCCGAATGGACAGAGGCCGAACTCCCTAAAGAGTACGACACATATTCCAATTGGGTCATGTACTTCGATGGCTCTAAAACGCTGGTCGGTTTAGGAACAGGCGTCGTTTTAACATCCCCCACTGGATACACAGTCTAGTACGTACTCCAAATATTATACACAGACTCCAACAATGCAGCCGAATACGGGGCCTTATTACACGGTCTTCGGATGGCTACCTCAATGGGCATACAATGCCTGGAGGTGCGCGGGGATTCAAATCTCGCGATATCCCAAATAAATGGAGACTTCGATGCCAAGGATCCGAAGATGGCGGCCTATCGCAATGCCGTATTCAAAATATCAGCTCGGTTCGAGGGACTCGAGTTTCATCATGTGGCTCGAGAAAGCAATCAAGCGGCGGACGTCCTTGCTCGCATAGGCGCCAAGCGTGACCCCGTCCCACCTAACATCTTTTTGGAAAGGCTCTTCAAGCCATCCATGGTGTGGCAGGTCGAGAGCGGCAACACTAGTCCGGATCCAATTATATCCCCAGATCCCGAACACAATACCGATATCATCTGGGGCTCAGCCATCGAAATAACACAATCGACCCATCTAATAATGGCAGTAATTGCCCCATGGACCGAACCCTTCTTGGCCTACCTTAATAGGCGAGAGTTCCCTGAGGACTAGAATGAGGCTCGCTACATTGTTTAGAGCTCAAAAGCCTACAAGGTCCATGACGGGGAGCTCTACAAGAAAAGTGCTACCGGAGTCCTTCAAATATGTATATCTAAAGAAGAGGGACGGCAGCTCCTGGCTAAAATCCATGCCGGTCTCGGCGGTCACCACGCCGCAGCTCGGGCCCTTCTAAGTAAGGCCTTCCGTACAGGTTTCTTTTAGCCGACGACCCGAGCAGATGCACAGGACCTGGTCCAACATTGTGTCGGATGCCAGCTCTTCGCCAATCAAAGCTATATGCCGCCTACTGCTTTACAAACAATCCCCATTACTTGGCCTTTTGCGGTCTGGGGGCTTGATATGGTAGGACCCCTTAAAGTAGGAAGCCATAAGAAAAAATATCTGCTAGTCATGGTAGATAAATTCACCAAATGGATAGAGGCCAAACCAGTGAAAACGACCGAACTTGGACCAGTGATAGACTTTATATCTGGTGTCGTGCACCGTTATGGTGTCCCACACAGCATCATCACCGATACCGGCTCCAATTTCACAGCCGATGAAGTGAAATCCCGGTGTGCTAAATTGGGCATTAAGCTCGATTACGCCTCGGTCTATCATCCACAAACAAACAATCAAGTCGAACGAGCTAATGGACTTATTATGAGCGGCATTAAGCCTTGACTAGTGCGATCGTTGCAAGAATCAGACAAGCACTGGGTTGAGGAGCTCGACTCCGTACTCTGGGGCTGCAGACCACGCCCAATCGCACTACCGGATACACACCATTCTTCATGGTGTACGGCACAACGGCAGTTTTGCTCTGCGACATCATTCATGACTCACCTCGAGTGCGCATGTACGAAGAGAGAGAGGCCGAGCTCGATCGACAGGATAGTCTGGATGCCCTGGAGGAGGAGCGTGACGTCGCAAAAGCCTGTTCTGCATTCTATCAACAATAGGCTTGCAAATACCAAAGCAAAGAAGTGTGACTTATAATGTTGGTGAACTCATTCTACGCTTGCCAGAAAAGAAAAAGGATAAACTCAAGCCCAAGTGGGAGGGTCCCTTCATCATAGATGAGGTTCTCACTGGAGGAGCGTACCGCCTGCGTGATGCATTTGACAATCGCCTAGAACCGAACCCATGGAATGCGCAAGACTCCAAAGATTCTACGCCTAGAGCCGTACTCTCTGTTCGTCTTCTTCTCCCTTTGTTTTCATTTTTTACCCTCTTTAATTTTTCTCTAGCTCTTTAGCTCTTGTGCGGCCAAACCACACACCTATGATGTGCACATCCTTAAATGTATACACTCATAATACCAGGGGGCTTCTTTCACAGAAGCTTATTATTATTTTCCGAGCATCAACTTCAACACATATGTGTTCTCTTCCGCATATGTACCTTTTCTTCGCCATTATATGCATCGTTATGACTTATGTTTTTGCCAAGCTGGGTTGCCTGGCTCCTATGCTTATGCCCTACGTTCCCATTTGTTCGGCTAGGGCATAAAGGGAGCACATCTGCGATTGTTACAGCCGGGTCATCCGGACTTGTACCTCAGACTGGGTGAAGCCGAAAGCTAGCGTTCTTAAGGGAATATTCGGTCGGCGAACTAAAGACGTTTTACCTTCATCACACCATGAACCCCTAGATGTTACGTATACTGCAATTTTTTAATCACAATTCAGACATGCATACTAACGCATATCCGCCCAGGGAAAGGAACCCTTAACGCATATCCGCCCTGCGATGTTTCTTACAATCAACATGTAATATAACATAGCTAGCCGGATACAACTTGTCTGTTCAAGCAACTATGACCCCTCTGGTTTCCACGCATGCCCCGGTTTATATTACTGAGCGGGTATTCAGAAACACTCCGAGCCTTCTGGTCTAGAGGTCGAAGCAAAAAGGTCTGCCATGACAATCGTTTTACAATCCGGCTAGGGAAAAATTTGTCAATTGAAGTACATAGTCACTTGGACTCAAAAACTTCTTCCTCTATGCCATCTAACAGGTTATCTAGCTTACAATCCTGTTGGGAATACTTGGCAGCTATCTTCACCTTGTCATACACCAGGCTAACTGGAATTTCTTTTGCATCTGACCCCCGAGGTCCGACCCGGGCCATATGATTCAGATCGAGCTTGGTGTACCGTGTTTTTACCATGGCACATGCCTCTTGCGCACCTTCTCGGCAGGCTGATATCTTCCATAATCGAAAGCGCCGCCGAGCTCCCTGGAATAGCTTCACAAGCTCCTCCATACTTCCTGGAGGAGAGGCGGATGGCCACAAAGCTTTGGCAATGCTCCGCATTGCTTGCCGAGCTTGCTCGTGCAGTTGGGACAGCTCTTGCAGAAGGTCGCCTTGAGAGCCGGACATTTCCTCTTCGGGACAGCCAGTCAGCATACCTGCAGACATAAATCTGTCAGATCATTTATTTGCTGAACTACATAAAGGTAAAGTCAAACGCATACTGAATATGCCGCCTTGTAGCCTCCTATTCTCCTTGACGGCGTCAGCTAGCCGGGCTTGCACATCTTTTATTTTTTCGCCCAGCGGGGTATTGGAATCCTGCAGCTTGTTCTTTTCATCCCTGACCCGCGTCTGCACACGTTCGCCGGCCGCATGTTGCCTTTTGGCCTCCTGTTCACTAGCCTGGGCGATTTTTAGTTTTTCCCTCAGTTGATATACTGATCCTGTCAGCAGAAACACAACAATATTAATATTACTGGTATATGATTATACTTTTTTCTAATGGGGGGGGAACATTACCAAGCGGTGCCCCCTTGGATTTCTCCAATTCGGCGATAGCCGTAGCTAGCTGGGTCTGACACTTTTCTAACTCTTGAGACAGCAGGCTATTCTTCTTCGTGAGTACCTGATTATACAATGATCCTTAAATCAGTTGTATCAACTGCTTCAAGTCTCGGGGGCTACTGGTATATGATTACCAAACCTGTACTTACCCGCATATCTTTTAAATGTTGGGTGGTGGCTCTGGCAAGCCAATCCCGAGCAGCTCGGATACATGCATCAACCGAGCTGAAGGCATTGAATGCCTCTTTTGAAAAACCGGGGTCGTGGAGAGCGGCCCTCCGGCGCCGATGATTCATGGCGCTCTCCACTTCAGAGTTCGTGACGGATATATCATCTGAATCCTCTACGCACGGGCAATCAGGCATCACTCCCGTGTTAGCCCCTATCCTTAGGGCAAGGTCTGGAATCTGACTAGTGGAGGCCCGACCGGCAGGATCCCCGGACATAGTCCGGCGAATGCTCTTCCTGATAAATTGCAGTGGATAATGTCGCAATTCTATGTGACGACCAAGAGGCATATTTAAAAAAGTAAGACATACGTCTTCGATGAAGGTTCGGTCGTGTTATCGTCGGCCTTCCTCTTTGATGACTTGTTCGGCGCAGGTGCCGCGTTCTTCTGAAGCGCCTCTGGTGTAGCATGGCGCGCTGAGCGCCTCCCCTTTGAAGCATGAGACAGTGTGGTGGGTGAGGTACAGTGAGGAAGCTCTTTCGGAGGAGATGTCTCCTGATTACTTACATGCGAGGCAGGAAGGAGGACGGGATAGTCTGCCACGATTGGCACTACTGTGCCATCATAGCTCACCTAGTAGAATACTCCCTCCTCGAGCTCTACAAATATGTCCGGATCTTCTTCGTATCCGGGGTCATGGTCCGGGTTACAGTTCTCCGGCTGTGGAGCATGGCTATAGATCCCTGCTATAACCTTTCGCCATTCCTGTTACAAATGGAAGGGTTAATGCCAATTAAGCACGACTCGGGGAGGGGATTGAGTAGAGTGATGGGATTAAAACTCACCCAGCTAGGAGGATTGTACATGGAAAGTCCTTCCCGAAGCGTAAGACGAGTGAACTCATCTTTCTCCCCTTTATACAGATCGGCTAGTATTGCGGCCAGGGTGGTAAGGGAATCTGGACCCTTTCATCCACAGCGCAAGGCGTCGTCTTCCCCATTGTAGTGCCACATGGAAGCCCCCTGAATTGGAGCGGCTAAACACCTCACACTATGGAAATGGCCATTACATCGATTATAGATAATCCAGACTGCGCAAGTGTCCTTGTCTTGCCCATTAATTGTTGGACTTCCGCACTATCTTCCTCCTCGAGGCTCCGAGGGCGCCAGCTGTGGTGTTTCTTCAATGGAGCACTAGTAAATTCGGGAAGGCCCATTCAGACTGGGTCAGGGAGGGCGATGTCCTCGATATAGAACCATTCTGACGGCCACTCTTCGGACGCCTTCTTCGGCGTGCCGGATAAGTATCCGGTCCCGGCTATGCGCCATATCTCGGCGCCGCCCACATCGAATATAGATCCCTTTTGGGAGCGAGGGATGAGGCATAACAGTTTCCTCCATAGCTCGAAATGGGCCTCGCAACCCATGAATAGCTTGCAAAGAGCAACGTAGCCCGCGATGTGCAGAATGGAACCGGGTGTGAGATTGTGCAGTTGGAGACCATAGTACTCCAGAAGACCTCGGAGGAAGGGGTAGATTGGAAACCCGGCGCCTATTATTAAGAAGGAGGTAAAGCACACTCGCTCCCCCCTGGCATAATTGGGGAAATTTTCCGCCAGGGCTTCGCCCGTAAAAGAGGTTAATCCTGCCCGGACAGGGACTAGATCCGCGGGGGGGGGGGATCCCTGTGTTTGAAGCTTACTTAGCTAGTTGTGGGATACTGAGCATTTCCCCCAATCTCCTTTTTCGAATCCATGGGGGCAGGAGGAAGAACTGGGGACGCTAGCCATGCTGGAATGCTTTCTCCTAGCAAGCTCTAAGGATTTTTCCGCTCGATGTGGAATGGGATCTGAGATCTAGTCCGTTTAAATAGACGCCCTTCTTACATGCCAGGGAGGTATGTGTAAAAAGTACCCTGACCTTTCATGTTCGTTTGACACTTGGAAGCCGAAGCGGTGGAGGCGCAGAAGCCAATGGGTACGACATTAAATGGAAAGCCGAGTATGACTCTTCGGATCAAATGCTTTGAAGTGTTCGGAGGAAGAACCCGCCTTGCAATTCTGAAGACTATCAGTGCGCCGGACGCATCATCATTGAAGACTGGTTCGGGGGCTACTGAGGGAGTCCTAGATTAAGGGGTCCTCGGGCATCCGGCCTGTGTGACATGGGCCAGACTATTGGGCCATGAAGATACAAGATAGAAGACTTCCTCCCGTGTCTGGATGGGACTCTCCTTTGCGTAGGAGGCAAGCTAGGTGTTCGGATGTGTTATTTCGTTTCTCTATAACCGACTTTGTATAGCCCTAGGCCCCTCCGGTGTCTATATAAACCGGAGGGTTTTAGTCAGTAGGGACAATGACAATCATACGAGCTACACCTATAGGGTTTAGTCACAACGATCGCGCGGTAGATCAAATCTTGTAATCCTGATACTCATCAATATCAATCGAGCAAGACGTAGGGTATTACCTCCATCAAGTGGGCCCGAAGCAAGGTAAAACATCGTGTCCCCTGCCTCCTATTACCATCGACCTTAGACGCACAGTCCGGGACCCCCTACCCGAGATCCGCCAGTTTTGACACCGACAGCGGACCCTACGGGTTCGAGAACTATGTATACATGACCGAGACTCATCTTCGGTCAATAACCAATAGCAGAACCTGGATGCTCATATTTGTTCCTACATATTCTACGAAGATCTTTATCGGTCAAACCGCATAACAACATATGTTGTTCCCTTTGTCATCGGTATGTTACTTGCCAGAGATTTAATCATCGGTATCTCAATACCTAGTTCAATCTCGTTACCGGCAAGTCTCTTTACTCGTTCTGTAATGCATCATCCTGCAACTAACTCATTAGTCACATTGCTTGCAGGCTTATAGTAATGTGCATTACCGAGAGGGCCCAGAGATACCTCTCTGATACACAGAGTGACAAATCCTAATCTTGATCTATGCCAACTCAACAAACACCATAGAAGACACCTTTAGAGCATATTTATAGTCACCCAGTTACGTTGTGATGCTTGATAGCACACTAAATGTTCCTCCGGTATTCGGGAGTTGCATAATCTCATAGTCATAGGAACATGTATAAGTTATGAAGAAAGCAATAGCAATAAACTAAACGATCATAGCGCTAAGCTAATGGATGGGTCTTGTCCATCACATCCTTCTCTAATGATGTGATCCCATTCATCAAATGACAACACATGTCTATGGTTAGGAAACTTAACCATCTTTGATTAACGAGCTAGTCAAGTAGAGGCATACTAGGGACACTCTGTTTATCTATGTATTCACACATGTACTAAGTTTCCGGTTAATACAATTCTAGCATGACTAATAAACATTTATCATGATATAAGGAAATATAAATAATAACTTTATTATTGCCTCTAGGGCATATTTCCTTCAGTTCTTGCCTGAGTTGAAAGGTATGAAGTTGAGTAAGACTCAAAACCCGACCACGACAGAAGATAGAGAGAGAATGAAAGTCATTCCCTATGCCTCAGCCATAGGTTCTATAGAGTATGCCATGCTATATACCAGACCTATTGTGTACCTTGCCACGAGTTTGGCAAAGGGGTACAATAGTGATCCAGTAGTAGATCATTGGACAGCTGTCAAAATTATCCTTAGAGGACTAAGGAAATATTTCTCGGTTATGGAGGTGATAAAGAGTTCATCGTAAAGAGTTACGTCGATGCAAGCTTTAACACTGATCTAGATGACTCTGAGTCTCAATATGGATACATATTAAAAGTGGGAGAAAATAGCTAGAGTATCTCCATGCAGAGCATTGTAGACATAGAAATTTGCAAAATACATACAGATCTGAATGTGACAGACCCATTGACTAAGCTTCTCTCACAAGCAAAACATGATCACACCTTAGTACTCTTTGGGTGTTAATCACGTAGCGACATGAACTAGATTATTGAATCTAGTAAAACCCTTTGGGTATTAGTCACATGGCGATATGAACAAATCACATAAAGATGTGAACTATTGGTGTTAAATCACATGACGATGTGAACTAGATTATTGACTCTAGTGCAAGTGGGAGACTGGAGGAAATATGCCCTAGAGGCAATAATAAAGTTGTTATTCATATTTCCTTATATCATGATAAATGTTTATAATTCATGCTAGAATTGTATTGACCGAAAACTTGATACATGTGTGGATACATAGACAAAACAAAGTGTCCCTAGTATGCATATACTTGACTAGCTCGTTAATCAAAGATGGTTAAGTTTCCTGACCATATACATGTGTTGTCATTTGATGAATGTGATCACATCATTAGAGAATGATGTGATGCACCAGACCCATCCGTTAGCTTAGCATAATGATCGTTTAGTTTTATTGCTATTGCTTTCATCATGACTTATACATGTTCCTCTGACTATGAGATTATGCAACTCCTGAATACCGGAGGAACACCTTGTGTGCTATCAAACGTCACAATGTAACTAGGTGATTATAAATATGCTCTACAGGTGTCCCTGATAGTGTTCGCTGAGTTGGCATAGATTAAGATTAGGATTTTTCACTCCGTGTATCGGAGAGGTATCTCTAGGCCCTCTCGGTAATGCACATCACTATGAGCCTTGCAAGCAATGTGACTAATGAGTTAGTTAGGAGATGATGCATTACGGAATGAGTAAAGAGACTTGCCAGTAACGAGATTGAACTAGGTATGATGATACCGACTATCGAATCTTGGGCAAGTAACATACCGATGACAAAGGGAACAACGTATTTTGTTATGCGGTTTGACCGATAAAGATCTTCGTAGAATATGTAGGAGCCAATATGAGCATGCAAGTTTCGGTATTGGTTACTGAACAGAGATGTGTCTCGGTCATGTCTACATAGTTCTCGAACCCGTAGGGTCCGCACGCTTAACGTTCGATGACGATTTGTATTATGAGTTATGTGATTTGATGACCGAAGTTTGTTCGGAGTCCCAGATGAGATCACGGACATGACGAGGAGTCTCGAAATGGTCGAGAGGTAAAGATTGATATATTGGACGAAGGTATTCGGGCACGGGAAAGTTTTCAGGGCGTTTCGGATATTTATCGGGGAACCGAGGGGTTACCGGACCCCCCCCCCCCCGGGAAGTTATGGGCCCTAATGGGCCATAAGGGACTAGGAGAGGGAAGGCCACAAGGTGGCGTGTGCCCCCCAAGGGCAGTCCGAATTGGACTAGGGGGAGGGGGCGCGGTCCCCCTTCGTTTCCCTCTTCCTCTCCTTCCCTCCTTCCCCTTGTTGGAATAGGAAAGGGGAGGGCCGAATCCTACTTGGACTGGGAATCCAAGTAGGACTCCTCCCTTGGCGCGCCCCCCTTGGGCCAGCCTCCTCCTCCCCCTCCTTTATATACGTCGGAGGAGGGAACCCCAAAGGCACACCAAGTCTTCTCTTGGCCGTGTGCGGTGCCCCCCTCCACAGTTAAACACCTCAGACATATCATTGTAGTGCTTAAGTGAAGCCCTGCGCGGGTAACATCATCATCCACCGTCAACACACTGTCGTGCTGACGAAACTCTCCCTCATCCTCAACTGGATCAAGAGCTCGATGGACGTCATCGAGCTGAACATGTGCTGAACACGGAGGTGTCGTACGTTCGGTTCTAGATCGGTTGAATCGCGAAGACGTTCGACTACATCAACCGCGTTACTAAATGCTTCCGCTTTCGATCTATGAGGGTACATGGACACACTCTCCCCACTCGTTGTTGTGCATCTCCTAGATAGATCTTGCGTGATCGTAGGTAAATTTTTTGAAATAGTGCATTCCCCAATAGTGGCATCCGAGCAAGGTCTATGCATAGATGTTATATGCACGAATAGAACACAAAGAGTTGCGGGCAATAATAGTCATACTGCTTACCACCAATGTCTTACTTTGATTCGGCGGTATTGTTGGTTGAAGCAGCCCAGACCGACATTACATGACCGCGTTCATGAGACTGGTTCTACCGACATGCTTCGCACACAGGTGGCTGGCGGGTGTCTGTTTCTCCAATTTTAGTTGAATCGAGTTTGACTACACTCGGTCCTTGTTGAAGTTTAAAACAGCACACTTGACAAAAAATCGTTGTGGTTTTGATGCGTAGGTATGAATGGTTCTTGCTAGAAGCCCATAGCAGCCACGTAAAACTTGCAACAACAAAGTAGAGGACGTCTAACTTGTTTTTGTAGGGCATGTTGTGATGTGATATGGTCAAGACATGATGTGATATAATTTGTTGTATGAGATGATCATGTTTTGTTAAATTTGTCGGCAACTAGCAGGAGCCTTATGGTTGTCTCTTTATTGCATAAGATGCAAGCGCCATATAATTGCTTTACTTTATCGCTATGCAATAGCAATAGTTGCAAACACAATAGTTGGCGAGACGACCATGTGACGACACGTTGATAGAGATCAAGATGATGGATATCATGGTGTCATGCCGGTGATGATGGAGATCATGACGGTACTTTGGAGATGAAGATCAAACGCACAAGATGATAAATGGCCATATCATGTCACATATTTTGATTGCACGTGATGTTTATATTTTATGCATCTTATTTTGCTTAGTACGACTGTAGCATTATGAGATGATCCCTGACTAAAATTCAAGTTATAAGTGTTCTCCCTGAGTATGCACCATTGCGACAGTTCGTCGTGCCGAGACACCACATGATGATCGGGTGTGATAAGCTCTACGTTCACATACAATACTCGGAACACACAACTTCCCCCATGCAAACCAACACATTTTTTCTCTTGATTGTCACCGTGCCTAAACCCAGAAATTTCATTTGTAATTGATTTACAGATTCCTTTAGGCAATTTGAACACTGGCATGGTATAAAAAGGAATTGCTTGGGCCATAGATTTCACCATAATTTATTTTCCCTGTGTTGACAAATTTTTCTCTTTCCATCCTTTCAAGCGCTGACATATTTTGTCAATAATATGCTGAAAACAATTGGTCCTATCAATTCCAACCATGCTTGGGAGGCCCAAATATGTGGCAGATAGAGCTTTTGTGACAATATTCAATTCCCTGCAAACATCCTCTCTGACAAGGACAACAGTATTGGGGCTTGGTGTTACCCAAGTACATAGATTGCCTTTCTTCCTCATTTGCTTCACCTGGGTTATGGCCTCACCCTCAACCGAATCCACCACCCCATCCACCAAACTCAGAACTCCTTCCGCTTCCTTTGCTAGTTAGTGCATTATAATTAACATTGTCAAAATTGACTAGGAGCCAATTCCTCCACTCACAATCTTCTCGTTCATGTAGTACATCTCCGCATTCAGTGACCAAGTGTCCAACTAGCCGACAGAAATAACAAAAATCTGATAGTCATTCATACTCCAATCCATATATTTTTTTTCTCTCCTTAAGAGTAATGGGAACGTGCCGAACAAGTGGCATGTCCAGTTCAATGAACATCATGGCCCTGAGATGCTTTGTTTGATTTATGTGTTCCTTATTAACAATCACCTTGAATGAAGGTTTTCCATCCTTTTTGCAAGATTTTCCTTCGGCTCCTTCTTCTTCATTAGCCTTTTTGGGAAACCCAGTACGCAAGCCAAGACTACAATATGATCTAGTTTGTACTCATCCACACTTGTAAACCCATCATACTCATCAATCACCACTGCGGAATTTTCAAAAATTGCCATGGCCCACCTCCCTGAAGGAAATATGCCCTAGAGGCAATAATAAAGTTGTTATTTATATTTTCTTATATCATGATAAATGTTTATTATTCATGCTAGAATTGTATTAACCAGAAACTTGATACATGTGTGGATACATAGACAAAACAAAGTGTCCCTAGTATGCCTCTACTTGACTAGCTCGTTAACCAAATGGTTAAGTTTCCCGACCATAGACATGTGTTGACATTTGATGAATGGGATCACATCATTAGAGAATGATGTGATGTACAATACCCATCCATTAGCTTAGCACTATGACCATTTAGTTTATTTCTATTTCTTTCTCCATAACTTATACATGTTCCTATGACTATGAGATTATGCAACTCCCGAATACCAGAGGAACACCTTGTGTGCTATCAAACGTCACAACGTAACTGGGTGATTATAAAGATGCTCTACAGGTGTCCCCGATGGTGTTCGTTGAGTTGGCATAGATCGAGATTAGGATTTGTCACTCCGTGTATCGGAGAGGTATCTCTGGGCCCTCTCGGTAATGCACATCACTATGAGCCTTGCAAGCAATGTGACTAATGAGTTAGTTACGAGATTTGATGCATTACAGAACGAGTAAAGAGACTTGCCGGTAATGAGATTGAACTAGGTATGATGATACCTATGATCGAATCTCGGGCAAGTAACATACCGATGACAAAGGGAACAACGTATGTTGTTATGCGGTTTGACCGATAAAGATCTTCATAGAATATGTAGGAGCCAATATGAACATCCAGGTTTTGCTATTGGTTATTGACCGGAGATGTGTCTCGGTCATGTCTACATATTTCTCGAACCCATAGGGTCCGCACGCTTAATGTTCGATGATGATTTGTATTATGAGTTATGTGATTTGATGACCAAAGTTTGTTAGGAGTCCCGGATGAGATCACAGACATGACGAGGAGTCTCGAAATGGTCGAGAGGTAAAGATTGATATATTGGACGACGGTATTCGGACACCGGAAAGGTTTCGGGATGTTTCGGATATTTATCGGGGAACCGAGGGGTTACCGGAACCCCCCGAGAAGTTATGGGCCCTAATTGGCCATAAGGTGTTGGGGAACGTGGCATGCAATTTAAAAAAAATTCTTATGATCATTCAAGATCTATCTAGGAGATGCATAGCAACGAGAGGGGGAGAGTGTGTCCACGTACCCTCGTATACCGAAAGCGGAAGCATGAGGTTAACGCGGTTGATGTAGTCGAACGTCTTTGTGATCCAACCGATCAAGTACCGAATGTACGGCACCTCCGAATTCAGCACACATTCATCTCGATGACATTCCTCGAACTCTTGATCCAGCAGACGGTCGAGGGAGAGTTCTGTCAGCACGACGGCGTGGTGACGGTGTTCGTGATGTGATCCACGCAGGGCTTCGCGTAAGCACTACGTGAATATGAACGGAGGCGTAAACTGTGGAGGGCGGCACTGCAGATGGCTAACAATGTTTGTTGTGTGTTCTAGCGGTGCCCTACTTGGGGAGTGAGGGGAGCAACC
This sequence comes from Triticum urartu, assembly GCF_003073215.2. Classification (NCBI taxonomy): domain Eukaryota; kingdom Viridiplantae; phylum Streptophyta; class Magnoliopsida; order Poales; family Poaceae; genus Triticum; species Triticum urartu. Next base: position 179,034,158 of record NC_053028.1, on the reverse strand, counting down.
TTGGGGCTTCCCAAGTAGGAGGAATCCTACTTGGGGGCCTCCTGCAATTCGGCCTCCCCCTTTCCTTATCTCTGGAGGGGGAAGGAAAGAGGTGAGAGGGGAAAGGAAGGAGGAATCCTATTCCCTCTATTTCCTTTCCTCCTCCCCTTTTTCCTTTCCTCCTCCCCTTTCACCTCTCTTTACTCGTTCCCTAATGCATCATCCCGCAACTAACTCATTAGTCACATTGCTTGCAAGGCTTATTATGATGTGCATTACCGAGAGGGCCCAGAGATACCTCTCCGATACTTGGAGTGACAAATCCTAATCTCGATCTATGCCAACCCAACAAACACCTTCGGAACACCTGTAGAGCATCTTTATAATCGCCCAGTTATGTTCTGATGTTTGATAGCACACAAGGTGTTCCTCTGGTATTCGGGAGTTGCATAATCTCGCAGTTAAAGGAATATGTATAAGTCATGAAGAAAGCAATAGCAATAAAACTTAATGGTCATTATGCTAAGCTAACGGGTGGGTCTTGTCCATAACATCATTCTCTAATGATGTGACCCCGTTCATCAAATGACAATACATGTCTATGGTTAGGAAACTTAACCATCTTTGATTAACGAGCTAGTCAAGTAGAGGCATACTAGGGACACTCTGTTTTGTCTACGTATTCACACATGTATCAAGTTTCCGGTTAATACAATTTTAGAATGAATAATAAATATTTATCCTGATATAAGGAAATATAAATAACAACTTTATTATTACCTCCAGGTCATATTTCCTTCAGTTTCCCACTTGCACTAGAGTCAATATTCTAGATCACATCGCCATGTGATTTAACACCAATAGTTCACATCACCATGTGATTAACACGAATAGTTCACATCACCATGTGATTAACACCCATAGTTCACATCGCCATGTGACCAATACCCAAAGGGTTTACCAGAGTCAGTAATCTAGTTCACATCACCATGTGATTAACACCCAAAGAGTACTAAGGTGTGTCATGTTTTGCTTGTGAGAGAGGTTTAGTCAACGGGTCTGCCACATTCAGATCTGTATGTATTTTGCAAATTTCTATGTCTACAATGCTCTACATGAAGCTACTCTAGCTAATTGCTCCCACTTTCAATATGTATCTAGATTCAGACTCAGAGTCATCCGGATCAGTGTATAAGCTTGCATCGATGTAACCCTTTACGATGAACTCTTTGTCACTTCCATAACCGAGAAACATTTCCTTAGTCTTATAAGGATAATTTTGACCGATGTCCAATGATCCACTCCTGGATCAATGTCGTACCCTCTTGCCAAACTCATGGCAAGGTACACAATAGGTTTGGTACACAGCATAGCATACTTTGTAGAACCTATGGTTGAGGCATAGGGAATGACTTTCATTCTCTTTCTATTTTCTGTCGTGGTCGTGTTTTGAGCCTTGCTCAACTTTACACCTTGTAATACAGGCAAGAACTCCTTCTTTGACTGTTCCATTTTGAACTACTTCAAAATCTTGTCAAGGTATGTACTCACTGAAAAATGTTATCAAGCGTCTTGATCTATCTCTATAGATCTTGATGCCCAATATGTAAGCAGCTTCACCATGGTCTTTATTTGAAAAACTCCTTTCAAACACTCCTTTATGCTTTCCAGAAATTCTACATCATTTCCGATCAACAATATGTCATTCACATATACTTATCAGAAAGGTTGTAGTGCTCCCACTCACTTTCTTGTAAATACAGGCTTCACCGCAAGTCTGTATAAAACTATATGCTTTTATCAACTAATCAAAGTGTATATTCCAACTCCAAGATGCTTGCACCAGTCCATAGATGGATCGCTGGAGCTTGCACATTTTGTTAGCACCTTTAGAATTGACAAAACCTTCTGGTTGTATCATATACAACTCTTCTTTAATAAATCCATTAAGGAATGCAGTTTTGACATCCATTTGTCAGATTTCATAAAATGTGGCAATTTCTAACATGATTCCGACGGACTCTAAGCATTGATACGAGTGAGAAAATCTCATCGTAGTCAACATCTTGAACTTGTCAAAAAAACCTTTTCGACAAGTCGAGCTTTGTAGATAGTAACACTACTATCAGCGTTCGTCTTCCTCTTGAAGATCCATTTATTCTCAATGGCTTGCCGATCATCGGGCAAGTCCACCAAAGTCCACACTTTGTTCTCATACATTGATTCTATCTCAGATTTCATGGTCTCAAGCCATCTGTCGGAATCTGGGCTCATCATCGCTTCCTCATAGTTCATAGGTTCATTATGGTCTAGTAACATGACTTCCAAAACAAGATTACCATACCACTCTGGTGCGGATCGTACTCTGGTTGACCTACGAGGTTCGGTAGTAACTTGAACTGAAGTTTCATGATCATCATCATTAACTTCCTCACTAATTGGTGTAGGCATCGCTGGAACTGATTTCTGTGATGAACCATTTTCCAATTAGGGAGAAGGTACAATTACCTCATCAAGTTCTACTTTCCTCCCACTCACTTCTTTCGAGAGAAACTCCTTCTCTAGAAAGGATCCATTCTTAGCAACAAATATCTTGCCTTTGAATCTGTGATAGAAGGTGTACCCAACAGTTTCCTTTGGGTATCCTATGAAGACGCATTTCTCCGATTTGGGTTCGAGCTTATCAGGTTGAAGCTTTTTCACATAAGCATCGCAGCCCCAATCTTTAAGAAACGACAACTTAATTAGGTTTCTTGCCAAACCATAGTTCATACGGTGTCGTCTCAACGGATTTAGATGGTGCCCTATTTAACTTGAATGTAGTTGTCTCTATGCATAACCCCACAATGATAGTGGTAAATCAGTAAGAGGCATCATAGATCGCACCATATCTAATAAAGTATGGTTACGACGTTCGGACACACCATTATGCTGTGGTGTTCCAGGTGGTGTGAGTTGCGAAACTATTCCACTTTGTTTCAAATGAAGACCAAACTCGTAACTCAAATATTCGCCTCCACGATCAGATTGTCGAAACTTTATTTTCTTGTTACGATGATTTTCCACTTCACTCTGAAAATTCTTTGAACTTTTTCAAATTTTTCAGACTTATGTTTCATTAAGCAGATATACCCATATCTGCTCGAATCATTTGTGAAGGTCAAAAAATAACGATACCCGACGCGAGCCTCAACACTCATCAGACCGCATACATCAGTATGTATTGTTTCCAATAATTCGGTGGCTTGCTCCATTGTTCCGGAGAACGGAGTCTTAGTTATCTTGCCCATGAGGCATGGTTCGCAAGCATCAAGTGATTACAAAAGTCCATCCACATGGAGTTTCTTCATGCGCTTTACACCGATATGACCTAAACGACAGTGCCACAAGTATGTTGCACTATCATTATCAACTTTGCATCTTTTGGCATCAATATTATGAATATGTGTATCACTATGATCGAGATTCAATAAACCATTTATATTAAGTGTATGACCATAGAAGGTTTTATTCATGTAAACAGAACAACAATTATTCTTTGACTTAAATGAATAACCATAATGCAATAAACATGATCCAATCATATTCATGCTGAACGCAAAACACCAAATAACATTTATTTTAGGTTCAACACTAATCCCGAAGGTAAAAGGAGTGTGCGATGGTGATCTTATCGTCCTTTGAATCATTTCTAGCACACATCGTCACCTCGCCCTTAACTAGTCATTGTTCATTTTGCAACTCCTGTTTTGAGTTACAAATCTTAGCAACTGAACCGGTATCAAATACCCTGGTGTTACTATGAACACTAGTAAAGTACACATCAATAACATGTATATCAAATGTACCTTTCACTTTGCCATCCTTCTTATCCGTCATGTATTTGGGGTAGTTCTGCTTCCAGTGACCATTCCCTTTGCAGTAGAAGCACTCAGTTTCAGGCTTAGGTCTAGCTTTGGGTTTCTTCACGGGAGTGGAAACTTGCTTGCCATTCTTTCCGGAAGTTCCCTTTCTTTTCTTTGCCCCTTTTCTTGAATCTAGTGGTCTTGTTAACCATCAACACTTGATGCTCTTTCTTGATTTCTACCTTCACCGATTTTAGCATCGCGAAGAGCTCGGGAATCGTTTTCGTCATCCCTTGCATATTATAGTTCATCACGAAGTTCCAGTAACTTCGTGATAGTGACTAGAGAACTCTATCAATCACTATCTTATCTGGAAGATCAACTCCCACTTGATTCAAGCGATTGTAGTAATGAGACATTCTGAGCACATGCTCACTGGTTGAGCTATTCTCCTCCATCTTGTAGGCAAAGTACTTATCAGAGGTCTCATACCTCTCGACTCAGGCATGAGTCTGAAATACCAATTTAAGCTCTTGGAACATCTTATATGCTTCGTGGTGTTCAAAATGTTTTTGAAGTTCCGGTTCTAAGCCGTAAAGCATGGCGCACTAAACTATCAAGTAGTCATCATACCGAGCTTGCCAAACGTTCATAACGTCTACATCTACTCCTGCAATAGGTCCATCACCTAGCGGTGCATCAAGGACATAATTCTTCTGTGCAGAAATGAGGATAATCCTCAGATCACGGATCCAGACCGCATCATTGCTACTATTATCTTTCAACTTATTTTTCTCTAGGAACATATCAAAAATAAATGGGGAGCTATAACGTGAGCTATTGATCTACAACATAATTTGCAAATACTATCAGGACTAAGTTCATGATAAATTAAAGTTCAATTAATTATATTACTTAAGAACTCCCACTTAGATAGACATCCCTCTAGTCATCTAAATGATCACATGATCCATATTGACTAAACCATGTCCGATCATCACATGAGATGGAGTAGTTTTCGATGGCGGACATCTCTATGTTGATCATATCTACTATATGATTCACGTTCGACCTTTCGGTCTCAGTGTTCCAAGGCCATATCTTCATATGCTAGGCTCGTCAAGTTTAAACCCGAGTATTCCGCGTGTGCAAAACTAGCTTGCACCCATTGTATGTGAACGTAGAGCTTATCACACCCGATCATCACGTGGTGTCTCTGCACGAAGAACTACAGCAACGGTGCATACTCAGGGACAACACTTATACCTTGAAATTTAGTGAGGGATCACCTTATAATGCTACTGTCGTACTAAGAAAAATAAGATACATAAAGGATAAACATCACATGCAATCAAAATATGTGACATGATATGGCCATCATCATCTTGTGCCTTTGATCTCCATCTCCAAAGCACCGACATGATCTCCATCGTCACCGGCATGACACCATGATCTCCCATCATCTTGATCTCTATCAACATGTCGTCACATGGTCATCTCGCCAACTATTGCTTTTGCATCTATTGCTATCGCATAGCGATAAAGTAAAGCAATTATATGGCGCTTGCATCTTGTGCAATAAAGAGACAACCATAAGGCTCCTGCCAGTTGCCGATAACTTTAACAGAACATGATCATCTCATACAACAATTTATATCTCATCACGTCTTGAGCATATCACATCACAACATGCCCTGCAAAAACAAGTTAGACGTCCTCTACTTTTTTGTTGCAAGTTTTATGTGGCTGCTACGGGCTTCTAGCAAGAACCATTCTTACCTACGCATCAAAACCACAACGATTTCTCATCAAGTGTGTTGTTTTAACCTTCAACAAGGACCGGCCATAGTCAAACTTGATTCAACTAAAATTGGAGAAACAGACACCCGCCAGCCACCTATGTGCGAAGCACGTCGGTAGAACCAGTCTCATGAACGCGTTCATGTAATGTCGGTCCGGGCCGCTTCATCCAACAATACTGCCGAATCAAAGTAAGATGTTGGTGGTAAGAAGTATGACTATTATCGCACACAACTCATTGTGTTCTACTCGTGCATATATCATCTACGCATAGACCTGGCTGGGATGCCATTGTTCGGGAACGTAGCATGCAATTTCAAAAAATTCCTACGATCACGCAAGATCTATCTGGGAGATGCATATCAAAGAGAGGGGGAGAGTGTGTCCATGTACCCTCGTAGACCGAAAGCGGAAGCGTTATGTTAACGCGGTTGATGTAGTCGAACGTCTTCGCGATCCAACCGATCAAGTACCATACGTATGGCACCTCCGAGTTCTGCACACGTTTAGCTCGATGACGTCCCTCAAACTCTTGATCCAGGAGAGGGTCGAGGTAGAGTTCCGCCACCACGACGGTGTGGTGACGGTGTTGGTGATGTGATCCGCGCAGGGCTTCGCCTAAGAACTACGTGAATATGACCGGAGGCGTAAACTATGGAGGGGGGCACCGCACACGGCTAACAATGTTTGCTGTGTGTTCTAGTGGTGCCCTCCCCAAATATATATAGGTTGCAGAGGGAGGGGAGCAGCCTTGGGGCACCCCAAGTAGGAGGAATCCTACTTGGGGGCCTCCTCCAATTCGGCCTCCCCCTTTCCTTATCTCCGGAGGGGGGAAGGAAAGAGGGGAGAGGGGAAAGGAAGGGGGAATCCTATTCCCTCTATTTCCTTTCCTCCTCCCATTTTTCCTTTCTCCACTTAGATCGGCCCATATGGGGGCGCACCAGCCCACAAGGGGCTGGTCTGTCCCGCCCTAGGCCCAATAAGGCCCATATCTTTGTCGGGGGGGTGCCCGGAACCCCTTCCGGTGACCTGATACGTACCCGGTACCCCTGGAACACTTTCGGTATCTGAATACTATCGTCCTATATATGAATCTTTACCTCTCGACCATTTTGAGACTCCTCGTCATGTCCATGATCTCATCCGACACTCCGAACAACATTCGGTCACCAAATCACATAACTCATATAATACAAAATCGTCATCGAATGTTAAGCGTAAGGACCCTACGGGTTCGAGAACTATGTAGACCTAATCGAGACACATCTCCGTTCCAAAACCAATAGCGGAACCTAGATGCTCATATTGGCTCCTACATATTCTACGAAGATCTTTATCAGTCAAACCGCATAACAACATACGTCATTCCCTTTTTCATCGGTATGTTACTTGCCCGAGATTCGATCGTCGGTATCTCCATACCTAGTTCAATCTCATTACCGGCAAGTCGCTTTACTCGTTCCGTAATGCATCATCCCGCAACTAACTCATTAGTCACATTTCTTGCAAGGCTTATTATGATGTGCATTATCGAGAGGGCCCAGAGATACCTCTCTGATACTTGGAGTGACAAATCCTAATCTCGTTCTATGCCAACCCAACAAACACCTTCGGAGACACCTGTAGAGCATCTTTATAATCACCCAGTTAAGTTGTGACGTTTGATAGCACACAAGGTGTTCCTCCGGTATTCGGGAGTTGCATAATCTCATAGTCAAAGGAATATGTATAAGTCATGAAGAAAGCAATAGCAATAAAACTTAACGATCATTATGCTAAGCTAACGGATGGATCTTGTCCATCACATCATTCTCTAATGATGTGATCCCGTTCATCAAACGACAACACATGTCTATGGTTAGGAAACTTAACCATTTTTTATTAACGAGCTAGTCAAGTAGAGGCATACTAGGGGCACTCTGTTTTGTCTATGTATTCACACATGTATCAAGTTTCCAGTTAATACAATTCTAGCATGAATAATAAACATTTATCATGATATAAGGAAATATAAATAACAACTTTATTATTGCCTCTAGGGCATATTTCCTCCAGTCTCCCACTTGCACTAGAGTCAATAATCTAGTTCACATCGTCATGTGATTTAACACCAATAGTTCACATCTTTATGTGATTTGTTCATATCGCCATGTGACTAATACCCAAAGGGTTTTACTAGATTCAATAATCTAGTTCACGTCGCTACGTGATTAACACCCAAAGAGTACTAAGGTGTGATCATGTTTTGCTTGTGAGAGA